>NW_005842347.1:1317310-1359868 GCF_000455745.1 Alligator sinensis | reverse complement strand
GTCTATGGCTGAATCTCCAAAGCAGTGCCAAGTGTTTTGGATCTGATTCGGCTGAACTGAACCACTGTCCTCCCAATCAGCTGAATCCAAAGCGAATACTTGCCGCTTTGCACAGGCCTAGTGCTTGCACTACCTCTGGGGGGGAAGTCTGTTCCAGACCTTGGACACTCGAACTGTAAAGAAGTTTTTCCTTATATTGAATCTGAATAGGCCTTCTAGAAGTTTGTGGCCCTTGGGGAGCCCTGGTGAACAAGTGTTCTCCCAGATCCTGATGCACCCCCCTTATATACTTATAGGCAGCCACCAAGTCCCCCCTGAGCCTTCTCTTCACCAGGCTGAAGAGTTCCATGTCCCTCAGCCTTTCCTTATAAGGCTTGCTCTCTTGGCCTTTGATCATACAGGTGGCTCTCCTCTGGACTCTCTTGAGCTTATCCACATCCCTTCTGAAGTGGGGGGGCCCAAAACTGGACTCAGTACTCTAGCTGCAGCCTCACTAAGGTCGAGTAAAGCAGGAGGATGACGTTCTTGGTTTTGCTTGAGATGCATCAATGGATGCATGCCAGAATTTGGTTTGCGTTGATGGCCCGTCTTGTGATCAATCAAGACCCCCAAGTCTCTTTTGATCGTGGTGCTACCAAGTGTAACACCGCTGAGCCTATAAGTATGTTGCTGTTTTTTTCTCCCAAGGTGGAGTACCCTGCATTTCTCTACATTGAGTGCCATCAGGTTTTGGTCCGCCCACTTCACAAGCATGTCCAGGTCAGCCTGTATCCCCAGTCTGTCCTCCAGCATGACCACCTTCCCCTATAGTTTAGTGTCATCCACAAACTTTGCCAGTCTGCATCTGATGCCCGAATCCAGATCATTAATAAAGATATTGAAGAGTACTGGCCTGAGCAATGAACCCTGGGGCACTCCACTGGTAACCCTGCACTATGTTGATTTGTTCCTATTAACTAGTACCTTTTGGGTCCGACACCAGAGCCATTTCCCTAGCCACTGGACCATGAGATGGTTGAGGCCACAGTTCTGCAACCTGGTCATGAGGACATCATAGGAAACCAAGTTAAAAGCCTTCCTGAAATCCAGATGAATATCGTGAACAGTGTCTCCCTTGTCCAGGCAATGCTTGCTCATATAAGGATGTAGTCTTTCATGCCTTTCCCCTTAACATCGCATATGTGGGTTCTTCTTGAACCTCACCGTGGCTCCTAGGACAGCACGGCCTGACTATTGGGGTGACTTCGGGTTGGTACCCCAGAGGTCTCGCCTGCCACGTCTTTGATGATGGTAATTGTTGTATCAGGAGAACAATGTTTGGTCCTGCCTCCCCTGGTGCCTTCCCTTGGTCATTCCCGTTTTTCCTTCTTGTGGTAAGTTTTTTCCACAAAGGAGATGAGGTTGGTCAGGAAAGACCTTCCAATAATAAAACCATGTTGGCTGGCCTTCAGTAGGTTGACTTCCATTTGCCTGTTGCAGATGGATCTCTTGATAATTTTCTTCAAGATCTTTCCAGGGATGGATATCAGACTGATGGGTCTTTAATTTTCTGGATCTTCCTTGCTCCCTTTCTTGAAGATTGGGACCACATTGGCTCTTTTCCAGTCTTCCGATACATCATCCAAGCACCATGAGCTTTCAAATACCTTGGCCATAGGGCATGCTATGATGTCCTGCAGCTCTTTTAAGACTCTCCGGTGCAATCTGTCTGGGCCCGTGGACCTATGAATGTCAAGCCTCTTGAACTGTTCTCTCACTTGATCTATGTCAATTGTGGACTCATCTCCCAATCCCTGGATACTTTGCATCCTGTCTGACAGTGTGACCCCCTTGGGTGGGTGGAAAACTGATGCAAAGTAATCATTTACAAGACTGGCCTTTTCTTGGGCGTCAGACATCAGCTGCCCCATTTGATCTTGCAGGGGGCAATGTTGCTTTTGTTCTTCCTCCGACTTCCCACATATCTGAAGAACGACTTTTTGTTATCCTTGATTCCAGTGGTTACCCTGAGTTCGGTTACTGCTTTGGCTTTTCTGGACTGCTCCCTACAGGTATGGGCTAGTGCTGAGTATTCCACCTTGGTGATGATTCCAGTTTTCCATCTGGTGTAGGCTTCTCTTTTAAGTTTCAGGAGACCCAGAAGTTCTCTGTTGATCCAAGAGGCCTTCCCTGCCCTTTGACTGCATTTCCTATGGGACAGGATGGACTTCCCTTGTGCTTTGATGATTGAGTTCTTTAGGAACAACCATTCCTCATGGACTCCCCTTCCTAGAGGGCCATGGTCCCTTAGTGCCTGATTGACCAGTCTCTTGAGTTTGTGAAAGTCAGCCTTCCTAAAGTTGAGGATTTCTGTTTTACTAAAGGATTTGCGCACCCCTGTGTTGGACAGAGAAAGTAATCAGATATATCTGCTAGAAAGGTATTTCCTTTTATTGGAGTTAATAGCCTAATTAGGCTGCTCTTGAAGAAGTGTCTCAGAGTACTGATTTACTATCTAGTTCAGAGGTTGGCAAGTATTTTAGCTAGAGGGCCACTTAATGAGTTCTGGTGAGCTGTCAAGGGCCACAAGGGTAGCCCTGCCCCTTTACAGGTGCCCCACCCTCTGGTTGCAATCTTGGGGCCAGAAGTCCCACCCCTGACTTTTACCACCAGAAGTCCATCCCCTTGTGCCCTCCCAGAAGCACTCCTTTTGGGAGCGGAGGGTTGGCATCTTGGAACCAGAAAAAAACCAAATCATATACTAAAGGTCAAACAACTACTATAACATATTTTAATTTTATTTAAAAAAATATGTTTGTCATGATTTAGGTTTGCATAATGTATATAGAGATGATTGCATAATAACTCAAAAATAAAGTCTTACTCTTGTATATTGTATGTGGGGGTGTGGTTGGGTGTGTGTGTATGGTGGGGTGTGGGGGTGCTTGTGAGTAGGTATGGCTGTGTGTGCAGGGGGGGCAATAGGGTATGTTGTGGGATGTATATGTAAGCGGGTTGTGGGGGCAGGGTATAAGTGTGTGCCATATGTGGGAGGATGGGGGGGTGTGGGGATCCCCCCAAACGCCCCCCCCCCGTGGCACACAGCCCCTGCCACCAGCAGCAGCAGCAAGTGGCAGGTGCTCGGGGTGCTCATGTCCTGCACAGGTACTACTGCCCGGCGGCCCATGGCTCTGACTAGTGCAGCACATGGTGGCAAGGAGCGCAGCCAGGCCAGCCTGCCTCAAGCACATGGGGTTCTGTGCAGCGTACATGCAGCTCATGGGAAGCCCCGCACAATAGAACCAGCAGCCTTCCCCGCCCCCTGCTGTGCAGGTCCCAGGACTCCACTGGGAAGCAGGACTCTCCTCCACTTTCCGTGGAGTCCTGGGATCTGCACAGCACGGGGTGGGGAAGGCAGGTGGTTCCATTGCATGCAGGTTCCCCTGGTGGCGTGAGAGTACCAGGAGCTGTGTGTGCACCACAGGGAGCCCTGAATGATAGAGGCTGGCCAGTCTGGCTGTGCTCCTTGCCACCATGTGCAGTGGTGCCACTGGCAGTGGGGGCTGTGCACCATGGGTGGGGAGGGTGAAGAGGCTCCTGACACCCCCTCATCCTCCCTCATACCCACACCCTGCCCAGCTGAGCTCCACACTCCTACCGCCCCCCTGGGTGCGGCCTGCACACTGCTGCTATCCCTACACTCCACACTCCCAGCCAGCTGCAGCTCCCCCTCTCCTCTCTCCCACTGCTTCCCTACCCAGTGCCCAGGGTAAGTGGGACAATAGGGAAGCTGAGCAGATCCCCTGGAAGATGCAGCAAGGCTGCAGCAGTGGCAGCAGGAGCCCCAGCTGGAAGCTATGTGCTGCCTGGGCTGGGCCCTTCCAACCATGAGGGTGGGAGTGAGGTGTGTAGGCTGCAGGGTACACTATAATTAATTGCTGGGTACCCTATAATTAATTGGTAGGTGCCCACAGGGCAGATAAATTAGTCTGGTGGGCTGGATCTGGCCTATGGGCTGTATTTTGCCCACCCTGATCAACTTAATTAGTATTTTTACTAAAGAGCTATGCTTGAAAGTACTAAGTATTATCACAGGCAAATAGTTTTGAAATGATCTTTGCACAGAAAAATTCTCAGTAAAACAAAACAAAGTGTGCACCCCTCCATACCACTGAATCTAAAATTGGAATGATTAAATATTTCAATATTTTCCTTATAACTCAGAAAATGAAATCAGTCTAATACAGATTTTAGCATTGGAGATAAAAGTTTATCCATCCAAATTTCATACAGATTTTTAATTTAAGAATATACCGCCTGTGCATGCAACTGGCAGTTACCTGACAGACATTTTAAAGATGCCATTATAGTTTGTCGGGCTGATTATCTACAGACTATAATCCCTAAGTAGATCTTGACTTGATGGACTACAATGATTCAGAAGGATCCATTAAATAGTCTGTCTTGTCAATGGTGTCTGCATTATTCCAGGAGAGAGAGGACTTGATCCTGTACTCCTTATTTGGAAAGACAAAGCTTATTGACTAACAGGCATTTGCCTGAATAAGGCACTGAGGATCAGATGGCATAACAGCTCTTTAATCAGGTGTGTTATCTGTTAATTATTGTCTTAACAGACCTTCTAGCACTTTTTAAGCAAGTCATTATAGTCTAGCAAGAAAAAAAATAACTCCTGATGACATTTTTTCCATCACTGGATGATCCCTCAAAAAAACTTACTTTTGTATTCTGGTTACTATTCTGAAGGAGCCTGTGGAATTTTTACACTCCACCATTTGGGTCAACAGTAAAGGAGTCATTTTCTAGGTGTGTTGAAGAGATTCATCAAATCTAAACCCTTTTTCGTTTCTGAAGGGTTCAGAATTAAACTCCTATAAACAAACTGTCTCATCTTTTCTAGTTGTAGTTCAGATATAGCTAAATCCCCACAAGATTTCCAATCTTTTTCGTCAGATATCACAAGAACAATTCATCAAAATTTCATCACAACTAAATCCAAACCCAAATCTTAGTCCAAAACAGAATTTACCTCAGATGTAACCCCATATCTAGTACAGATTTAAATTTCACCTTCTTGGATCATCTCTCTCTTCTCTATCACAATCACATCGAGTGCTGCTGAGAATCTCCAGGAATACTCTGTTTCTGACACTCCACAAAGTTAAGGTTACACTCAAACATATATTAACATTAACCTTCTCCATGTTTCCTACCGTTACAAAACTGGCCAGCCCCCTACTATTGTCTCCCTGCTCCCACCCAATGCTTTCCTATTTTGAGTTTGAGAAGGCTCTTCCCTAATCCAAAGCTTATTTGATCAATCAAAAATCAGTCACACGTGCTGTTCTTAAGTCTGGGTAGTCATATGAGAGAGGATATTGTAACCATACTCTTCTCAGGAGTTTTGCTCCCAGGTATTTATAATGCTTAGTGAAGAGCAAAGTCATCCCTAGGGGTGGGCAGGGCATATCAGCCATGTGGGGCCGAGGGGGCGAGCGGCTGGAGTGCAGAGCCGGGGGATGAGGGGGAGCGAGCGGCCAGAGCACAGAACTAGTGGTGCACAATGGCCATGGCGGGGCCTGTACGGCACTGTCCATGGGGACCCCCAAAGCACAGGGTCCAAGGCAGTTGCCCCAATTCCACCCCCTGCCCGGGGACGGCCCTGGCAAAGAGATAGATCAAGCTCACTACCAAAGTTTCAGATTCCCCAAGAATATGTTGCCAGCTTCCAGGTCACTGATAATGACCTCCATATATCTATTCACTTAAAAGGAATGCCTAGAGCGCTGGGCATTTCTAGTTTTGCTTAGTCTATATACCCCATCACAGAACTGTAAGATGTTTTATCATCACATATAATTCCCAGAAGCAAAACCCTTTTAAAAGGAAAGCTTGTAAAGAGGTATACAAATAAATTAAGGTTCTTAACACAGGGGTGGGCAAAGTAGGGCCCACGGGCCAGATCTGGCCTGCCAAGTGATTCTATCTGGCCGATGGTGGGTCCCTCAGTTTCACCTGGCCCAGACACAGGAGGCTGCCCCTGGGCATGGAGGTACCACTTGGTGCATAGCACAGTCCTCCCTATACCTGTGCACAGCTCTCAAGTACTTGGGGGCTGTAGTCTGTGGGGCTGAGTGGCACGGTGATGGGGCAGGGGCAATGCAGCAGCCAGACTCGCCTTCCTGGCAGCCCCTGCAGTGGCAGCTTGTTCTTGCCCTGACACTCCAGGTACCACTGCCAGTGTCTTTGCTGCCACTGCTGGACCTGGCCCCACTGCCCAGGCATCCTGACCCATTTGCCCCACATCCACCACTGGGGGCACTAACACAGTGGGCGAGCAGGTGGGCAGTGTCTCCATGGACACTGTGGGCAGGGCGCACTAGGCCAGGCGGATGGGATGGGGCCATGGGCAGATGGGACTGGAGCTGGGGCAGGATTGCAGGGCAGCGACAGTGCAGGGCCAGGGCCAGTGCACCAGCGCCCTTCACAGGGATGTGCAGGGAGTGGACTGTGGGTCTGCCTCAGGCCTGTGCTGCCACCGCCTGCAGCCCCATTACATCCACCAGGCTGAGCACACCCTGCCTATGGGGGTCCCAGGCCTGTTTCCATGGAGAGCCCACCTACCTACCTGCTCACCTGCTCCATCTGGTGCCCCTGACAGTAGGTGTGGGGCAGACAAGCCTGGGGGTGGATAGGATCAATTTGCATTCCCCACCCCACCATGTCAGCCAGTGTAAACAGCCATGAAGGGGTAAGCACCCTCCCCAGCCCTCAACAGCTCACTAAAACTCCTTAAGTGACCCTCCGGTCCAAATAATTGCCCATCCCTGCCTTAAACAGAACACTGCTTTTCTAAGTAAAAAAAAACCAAAAACAGGAAAAAGATGCCCAAGTATTTGTAAATATGGAAATGTAGAGCTAAGGTAGTCCAGATCAGTCTTAGATCTATCACAGTATTCCTGACAACTACAAAGGTAAATCCTGTATATGGATATGACATGTAGACCATATCACCACTGGACAGTACAACCCAGGTCAACCCTGCCCCACTGTCCCCCTCATCATGGGGGCTCGCTTTGCCTTTCCCCACCCCACCTATGTGCCCTCCTCCCCATAGATTTACTTGCAGGCAGCTGCGAGAGCTGTTCTCCAGGGGGCACCACGTGCATGCGTGCACACGTGCACATGCATGTACTGCCCCCTGCGTCCTGCTCCCCCCAGCCTGCTCCCCCCCAGAATTCCGCCAGCCTGCAAGGGGAAACCTGTGGTTTCTCTTCTTTTTCTTCTTTAAAGGAGAAAATTTGCATTTTTCCATGGCAACTGGAAAACCCGGATCCTTGCTTATATCTCACTGGGCCTGCTTCTGTGCTAGTGCCAAAGCCACTCCTCATACAAAATGAAAGTATGAACTGAATGCTGCTCTAATCTGTATCGGCTGCCATAGTTTCTGGAAGACCACACAAAGACCGCTGAGGTGCAGGATACCTTTGCGTTGCTGAAGTGGTAGAAAAATTCCTCCTTGTGGGGACTAACTGGCACATGAAGGTTTCAGTTGCTTATAACAGACACTTGACAGTAATCATCAGGTGTCTACTGCATATTCTATGTGCCATTTGGCTCAGGGAACATGACAGAACATATATCTGCACCATCCTGTAATCACTATTGAGACAATTCTCCCAGCATAAAGTCAATGGATATTTTGCACGTGTTGACATTTCAGAACATGGCCCCCAGAAATTTGAATTTAGAATGTTTCAGTAAAGTTAGGAGTATAAAGAACAGCATCAGCCCACTGAGACTGTATCTTTAGCTCTTTATTGATGTTTTAGGATTCCCTTCTTCCAAAACTAAGCTAATCCTCAGCTCCTTTTAGGACAACATAACAAATACTTAAAAGTATGTAGTAGGTTTTTACCTCTCTTGCATCGGTGGGAGTTGTATCCAGCTGTTAAACCTGGGATCGTATCGGCTGACAAAGTTTGTACTGTGTTTCCCTGCAAAGATAGATTATTTTGATAGTGGTTTATTTCATGTATTTAGCATCGCTATTGTAAAAGCTGCTATTATATTTTACAAGTTGGCAGATTTTACGATGGGTTCATCTTTATAATACTAAATAATCTCAGTATATGTACAATGATAATTCAAGTAATTGGGTACTACAGTATTTGGTTTAGCAAGTGTCAATGGCATAAGTAAGAATGTGTAAAGATTCTTCTTCCTCTCTGTAATATGAAGTTCAAGACCGGTATTTAAAATAGATGTCCCAGTGTTTTCAACTCTGCCATAAATCATTACACAATACCAAGTTCTATCCCAAGAAGGGGCTTCTCCATGACATCTTTATGCCTGGAGGATTTTGTGGCAGGTTGAAAAATCATAGGTAGAACCTGTACTTTTTCCTCCCCACTTCATTTCTATTTGGAGCAGTGTAAAAGTTTTGCTTAAATATCAGGACCTACACAAACCATAAGCATAAACTGTACAGCCTTTACATTAAGTTTATTCTATCTTCCTCTGATATAAGTTAGTAGGAGGTATACTTGTGCACTTAGGGGAGAATATACTCCCAGAGTCTTATTCAATGTGTGTTAGCTAAAAATGGGAAACATGAGCAACATAAGTCAGTTAACTAGCTTATCCCTGCTGTCAAGCCCCAGAATTGTATTCATGTTTTCATGATATTAAGACTGCAAATTATTTTACATGCAGATTGACAACAAAGCAAGAAGACTGAAGCAAAGAGTACATGGCAATTTCTGTGTAACACCTGAGACTTCAACACATGAGGGTCTCTGAAAAAGAAACCTTTGTTTATGTAAGTGTGACTAAAAAATTGAATTAGAGGCTCCAAAAGACAGCAGAATAACCCAGACACGTATGTCACCGTTATATAAACGGTCAGCGGATATTGTACAGGGCAAATATTTTACATTGTCAAAACATCTGTAGTGTTGACACCCTCTGCCACACACCTATGTACACATGCTACAAGCTAAGTTAGTAAAATAGTTGGATCATACATAAGAAAAAAATATATACTCAGAGAGTTTTTATTCAAAATACTTAAGGTCACATTCTACATAGAAATATGTTGATGACTCCTGAAAGCAATCTTATTTTCTCTATTGCATATGAGCATGCTGCTTGCTGAAAGAATTGGGGTAGGCAGCTGCTGAATAGTACAGTAGTTTCTATCAGATCCAGGTCTTTAGGTCCTTTAGGATGAGGTCATCTTGGGCCAGGCAACATCTTAACTTACTGATTTCAGAAAGGCCAGGAATTTACCTATTGTCTCTCCCTCAGTCCCTACAAGCTATGAAGAAAAAAAGCAGATGCAATTTAGGGGCAACAATGCAACAGTCAGGAAAAATACCAGGGCAGGGGCGGGTCCATGTCATATTAGTTCCAGTTTTCTTTTTTTAGTTTATTTGTTTATATATTCAATGCAACAAGAGAATAGAAATATAGCATGTCCATACATGAGCGCAAAGACTACTCTAATACACTGTAATTACAGTGCGTTGGAGCAGACTCGATTAATCAACTCTGCTGGAAGGTGGTAATTACCGTGCTCCAGCTAACCTCCATGTCTCATGTATCAGCATCCCCAGGATTCAAAATGGCCTTGGAGAGGCTTTATCTAAAGCTTGTCAAAGAGCTTTAGATAAAGCACCCTCGCCACCATTTTGAAGCATGGAGATGCTTATACACAAGATGCTGCAGGTACTCTAATTCCAACGTCCCTCGCCCCCTCCCCACCCTCCTCCAGCACTGATCTATAGACACCTATAGATCAGTGCCTAGTAGATACTGAATACAAGCATCAGTTTCCATTTTGGATGCTTCTAATACTGCTATAAATATTACAAACCAAAGACCTCTTCATTTGCTGTGTCCTTAGAGCTCTTTAATGGTATTATGGTGGTGGAAGGGATGTAGCCTAGCTGCGGGGCAGCTGAGTGGAGCCGAGAAGGGTCACCCCACCTCCCAGTTCCTACTTGTCCCAGTCCCCCAGGGAGCGACGCAACTGGAGCCACCTGGCACGTGAGACAGGGAAGAGGGGGCACCAATCTCATCTCCTTCTATGACCAGGTGACATATCACCTGGATAAGGGAGAGCAGATTGATGTCATATATCTAGATTTTTAAAAAGCCTTCGATCTGGTATCCCATGATCATCTCATAGAAAAACTGGCCAACTGTGGCCTCAGCTACATCACAGTCCAATGGCTGGGGAATTGGCTCCGAGGGCGAACCCAGAGAGTGGTAGTTGACAGAAGTAAATCATCGTGGTGCACCGTGACCAGTGGGTCCCCCAAAGTTCGTCCTTGGGCCTATACTCTTGAACATCTTTATTGATGATGTGGACATTGGTATCAGAAGCGGACTGGTCAAGTTCGCTGATGACACCAAACTTTGGGGTATAGTGTCCACACCCGAGGACAGGATGATGATCCAGGCTGACCCTGACAGTCTCAGAAAATGGGCAGACGAAAACCTGATGGCATTCAACCACCATATATATTCAATGGTAATCCCATCAACATTTCCAGGCCTCCTTTGTAGCTGATTCCAAATAGCCATTAGAGGAGGTAGCAGTGAGAAATTGCACCCTCCCATGATCTCTGGGTGGAGGAGGACCCCAAAGATCATTGTGCAGGGTCCATGGATTCTTTATAGAAATTTTACAGGATCTGTAAGTTATCTCCTGGTTTGGTGGCTTATGCCAATAGTTGCCAGGTTTTTCCCAATGTAAAGGGAGTACCTCTCCAATTAACAAAAAACAGCTTTAAAGTTCTCATTTTGATTCACATGAAAAGCACTCAAGAAATTCTCACTTATAAATGCAGTCTCTTTAGTACTCTGGCAGGTCAATTACAGTCACACCTATTTTAATTCCCTTTTACACAGCCAGAATGATAGAAAAGGGCCTTAGAATAAATGTAATTGGGAGAATAGTGTGCGTTGTTATGAAATGCCCCATTTATTTTAAATCAGTTCAAAGAAACAAGTCCAGCAGTTAGACAAAGTACTCATGTTATTCATGTTTTCCTGATGCATAAGATACATCTTTATTAGAGTATGGAGATCATCGATATTGGTGATCATCCAATTTCATTATTCCCATAAATCATTTATTTAATATTTATATGGAATGATCATCTGAATCCTATGCGTTCCAGGCACAGTGTCTTATATCTGGGGAAGCCCTTCTGACTCTAATAGTTGATTCAGATATCCTTAGCGTTAAGGTACTGAGAAAGATGGTATAAATCTCTTAATACAGACAGGAGATCTGGGTTCTGCTGCCTCTGCCACTGATTTCATGCCTGCTCCAGTCACTTAATCTTTATGACTCAGTTTCCATGCAAAATGTGGGTAATTACACTTCCTGCACTCTTTATTTGGAATAACTATTCTTTTATAAAATCTTTGGAGAAGGGACTGTGTCTTACTATGGTATAGACATATATATAGTCATATAGGGTATGTACAAATGTTCAATTCAACTGGTTGAAGTTCAGCCACTTAGTTTAAGCCATTTGAAATTCAACCGGTAAAACCACTACATATGTGCAAAGGGCTGCCTGTGTGCCCTGCAGACAGCCTGCACTGCTGACAACACCCAGCCAGGAGGCTCCAGAGCATGCATCCCAGCATGCTTTGTCAGCTAGAAAGAGGTGACAGCAGCCCAGGGGACGATAAGTCAGGGCTGCTTAGCTTGTGGTCCCAAGAGACCACCCCATCCTCCTCACAACTTTCCCTGACAGCTGTCTTTTGAAGCTGGGGCTGTGGCTGGGGTCGGGGGCTTTGCCCACAGGCAGCTAGGACTGCTCCCCTACCACCGCAGACACAGTTGGAGCTCTGGTCATGGTGGGGGAGGAGCTTTCCCTGCTGTGCTGCTGGGGCTCTGGCCACAGGAAGCTCTTCTACAGCAGCCAGAGCTCGGAGCACTAAGCCCTATTTGGGGGGGAAGCATTTAACCCAATGCCACACTTCAGAGCCCTTCTCCCACACCCGAGTCAATTGGGGCCTGCGTTGGGTTGCAGACATGGCACACATTAAACCCTGCACTTGAAGCCCCAAAGCTTGCAGCATTTAATTTACCTATGAGGAGTGTGGGAGGTAGATTTCTCTACCGTCTCTCCACATTTGCAGTCCTATGTGTGGGGACACTAGCTCAGGGTTTAATGTGCCACAAGGGAGATCCCCCCTGCAAGATTTGACAGCTCTTTGCTTGCAGCCCCCACAACCAGAATGGGGGTGCAAACAAAGGACTCTGAAGTACTACAGGGCTGAATCTCCAACCCCTTCCTTCCCAGCCCACAGCACATTAAACTGCACACTTTGGCTAGGGACAGACATTACACATAAACCAGTTAAGTGATCAGAAACTGGTTTAAACCTGTAACAGAACAGAAGTTCAATGCACATAAACCAGTTTGAAAGCAGTTTGAGATAAATCTGGTTGAATGTAGTATCAGACTTAACTGATTTGGCTCAAACTGGTTTATACAATGTCTGTCCCAAACCCCTTGCTGGTTTAAGTTATATCAGACTCCCCCAGCATGCCGGAATGCTTTTTGGGCTGGCTGGGGCTCTCTGCTCCACAGCAGAGCTAGCCACTCCCATCTGCTCCCTGGCTGCAGTTCGGCACAGACCTGCAGGCACACCAGGGTCTTCTGGCTTCCCTGTGCCCCCCTCTCCACACCCTCTCACCACTCGCTGATTAAGCAGAGCTCCTTTCCTCCTCTGCCACAGCAGGGACCGTAGCAAGTATGTGGTTTGCTAGCTAATGCCGATAATTGTTTGGGTGTGTCTCTCTCTCTTCAATTTCACTGGGACAGGAAGACAGAATAGTGAATGCTTAGGGCTTTTGGAGCTAATCAACAGGTCAGCTGGTAAGCTGTTTAAAGAAGTCTGAAGTAATGTGGAGAGAGTCTACTGTTTTGCTAACTGAGTGATTGATAAGGATTGTTATAGCATCCCCCCAACCCCCACCCCTCCTCGCTGGCTTGTTCACCTGTCAGTTTGCTGTAGATAGTATGACGAAGCAGGGAGGGAGATTGAAAAGCTCCGTATCATTAACAGATGCATGCACTGCACACCCCATCTTGCCTCAGATGACTAGGATGGGGCTGGGGGCTGGCAACACTCCCACCCCTTGAACAGTCATCAGGGAAAAGCTTGGGACAGTGTAGGCAGACATCCCTAATGAGAGAGTCCTGCTGGGACCTGGCCACATCCCCCTCAGCTCAGCTCCCTGCAGAAGGGAAGGGAGGGCTGCTCTAGCACCCCCTGGCTTCTGTCCTGAGCCACTGCATTTCTGAGATGTCTGTCTGGGTCACAAACTGATTTAGCCTAGCCAGGTTAAACTAACCTGTAAAGATTGAATCAGTTCAGGTTCAGGCTTTTTGAATGTCTGTCCCTAACCCTTCAGCCACACACATGGTAGGGGGGTAGGAGCTAAGGAGAAAAGCTGGACATTCCTAGCCCCTCAGCTGTTATCAGTACAGCCTGAGTCACAGAGCATCTCCCTTGGGTGGTGGGCGGGAGCAAGGCATGCTGGGGTGGGCACTGCAGTGGCTCTAATTGTCACCACTGGGCACTGTAGTGGCTCTATTTGATTGGGGTGGTATACAAATGTTCATTCAAACACTTGAACCCCAATCAATTTAGATTTCAGCCTAGTCCAATATGGTCGAGATTTCCATCACTTCTGCATATTTTTAACCAGTTGAAGCCCTATGCATGTTTGTACACAGAACACATTTGTACACATTTGAACTGGTAGAGATTATTTCACCAGTAGACATGTAATGTTTGTATGTATTTACAAATACATACATATAGTGCCTAGCACAATGGGGCCCCAATCTCAGATGGGGACAATGGATATTAATCTAACATTATTGTTATTATTAATAATAATTATTATTATTAATAATTAAAGAATTCTGAAGTAATGTGGAGAGAGGCTATTGTTTTGCTAATTGAGTGATTGATAAGGATTGTTATCAGCGCCCACCCCCCACCCTTCCTTCGCTGGCTTGTTCACCTGTCAGTTTGCTGCAGATAGTTTATAATAATAATAATAATATAATATATAATAATATAATAATAATAATAATACTGTGACATCTTCTGCTGAATATATAAGAGATCCTACAATAAGTGCTTAAGGGTTTTTCTCCTAAGACACTTAGTGATTTTTTTTAACTACACCGGAAATATGCTTATAGAGTGGACTAGGTTGTTTGTCTCTGATTTTAGGAAGTGAACAGATGTAACAATTTTCTATAATTTGGTTTAGTGCAGATGCTGAAATGGGGCATTCACAATAAAATATATGCAGTATATGTAATTTCAGCTGGATCTTCTGGTGTTTTAAAGTAAAAATGTGTACCTGCAAGCTGTTTTATAGTTTCTCAGTCATAATTATCTCTGTTACACAGACTGCTACAACTACAACTCTTTCTTCATGTGCAAGCTTTTTAACATTGCCCTGACAATTTTGTGAATTTTGCAAGGCACAGTATTCTCCTTTTGCTTTGCTCAGAAGCCTGTTAAATTGTTTAATTTCTCTTTTCAGTAAATTTATGGAGTAATCAAATCAAAAGAAGGTAGCAGAAGATAATCTATATGGGAAGCTCTTGTGCAAGACTAGAAAAAAGGACTAGTGTAAGAGTCTAGGAGTCTAGATAATTAACACATTAACAACTTTAGCTGCAAGTATCTTGTTTAACAATAGAGAGAGAGCATTCATTTACTGCAGCCACATTATTATGTTATGACTGGAAAGGGGCTGGGAACAGGGGCTAAAATTCTTAACAGCTGTTGCCTTGTATCTGCCTTTGAAAGAGTTTGTTCTGTTGCCTGTGGCTTTCCTCAAGGGATAAGGGAACTGGTGAATGATGGAGAAGCTAAAGCTCCAGATATTTATTGTGTCATTGCTGAGACATAACTGGTCTTGACTAGTTCAACAACTGAGTCAAGGATCTTCAAAATTATTCAGTAACTGCTGCATCACTTGATGCTTTAGATAGCATTAAAAGAGATCAGGGTGAGAATCTATCTGTCTGTCTATGTACATACCATTAGGATTCCACTGGTCTTCTCCTCCCAATACGAACAAGAAGTTTTCAACTTCCACAACACAGTGATGGGCACTATTATATGGCATAACTGCAAATAAAACAAGCATTCTTTGTCAAGCTGTGTTTTAGCACACTGGTTATTTAAATTATTAACTTTAACAATGGTACAAAAAATAGACCTCAAAACTGGAACTGAATAGCCACAAAATAATAGGGAATGCATTATTCCAAATATGTATGTCCAGTGAATTAAGAGCAGCTAAAATCCAGTGGTTTAATATTAGTTTAATGTAATTCAATCTTGTAAATTACTGAATAACCGGGTTACATAAATTCTGCTTTCTTACTTTCTATACACCTGTCCGACTTGCACACTTTCTAAAAATAAGACACACCAAAATGGGTGAAGCTGTGATATTGCCTGAAAATAAAACAGAGGATGCTAGGAAACATTATAAAACCTCAGCCCAGCTTTGTTCTGTTGGCAGTGTTTCCACAAGAAGAGTCAGTGTGTTCAGTAGCTTTCTATTACACAGCAATGAACAAGCTGCATTTCCATACAGTTTTAAGTTTTTAAATTAAGGTCCTGCTGATTTAATGCCTTCTCCAAATGTATACGCTTAATTTCCTGTACAATGTCATTAGCAGCACAATCACACATTTTCTATTCATCTAATCAGGAAGCCCTTTGTTAAGAAAGATCAAAACTGTGGTAATAGGTTTACAATATCCTTCTTTGGAGGTAGTAGAATTATTTTTTTATAAAATCACAACATTCTGTTTTTTATATTCATTTACAATTTCTTCAGCATGAGCTAAAGTAAAAAAATATGCTGTTTATATATATAATATGTACTGTACTGTGCTATGCAACATTTTTGTAATATCATACAGTAAATGTAAACTTACATAGCATCAGTTATCATACCACACATAGTAGTTTTGGCCCAGTGACACCAGTAGGAAAAATGATGTCCTTGTTCAGCTCATCATATGGGCACCTTAAATCTAGGTGAGGACAAATGGGGAGGTGATGTGCATGTACAGGCAGGGAACTTATTGCTTGACACGGATCAACAGAGCACTTAGGAAACCAGTGCAGTGGGAAATCAATATGACTCAGGGCCAGCTCTTACGTTGTGCTCTTTTGCCAATGCCAGAAAAGGCAGCCTATCTCACACTTGGATTATTTTGGGTGATATATCTCTCATTTCATTTGTTTTATTATCTTTTATTTTTCTCAGACTGCAGTTGTGCAGTATAGCATATGCAAATAATAATAAAAAGAAATATGCACAGCTTTGTTATTTAGGACACATTTTCTTAAAGACCAAGTGGGCTCATTTAAGCCTCTTACTGAAGTTTTTGCCAAGGCAATGATGAATAAGCAAGGTACATTTTTAGTTTCCAGTAAAGGTCGAATATCATTTTCATAGTCTGTGCTCTTACAAGTCATATAAGTGAAGCAATTCTTAAATTAGGCTGGTTTAGTGGAAATGGATTAATTAATGTTATTTGCTACTGGTAAATTTTATATAATCAAGTAACTGCTAGTAATAGCTTTCTAGCACAATGAAAGGCTTCAAAGAGTAGAGATTTTGATGTCTTATAAATCACTGTGCAGTAGTTCTCCCAAATACAAATAATTATCCTGTTCTTTAAATCCCAGTAACTTTTTCCCCATTTTAAACCTCACCTGATAAACTGGGCTTCAACTATTTCATTGTAATGCAGCATGGGATGCAAGACAAGATAGCGTCTCCAGAGGACACTGGGTGATCTCTTTTGAATGCTGAGTGCGGGTGTTGCTTGCCCTAAATGCTAATCAGATACTCTCCAGTTCCAGTAGGCAGGGTCATCAGTTCTTAGCCACTCTGCAACTGTTATTTTTTTAATTTAGGATTAAGCCAATGATTTGAATCCATGACCACGGCCCGTGACTCCCTTGTCCTCGTATAGAGCAGTTATCAACAAGCGCAATGCCCACACAGTACACATACATATTTGTTGCCCTTTGGTTTTTATTTTTGCAAATGCTTTGTTTATCCTCCACATTGGTAGGGTCAATAGAGAAAAAACAATATTTTAAGCTTATCTGCCATTCTCATACATATAAACTATCATGTATCTATTAAGATTCCCTTTCAGAAGGATAATATAAATCTAATAAAATAAATAACTAAATAAATCTGGAATGATAAGGGTTTAATTCTGCCCGTACATAACTCAGTGGAAAAATTCCCACTGGTACAGGATTGGGCTTAATGACCCCAAACCCTGCCATCACCATTTTAATGGTTACTCAGAATAAAATTACCAGAAAGTTTACATAAGGAAAGGCTGCAGGATCAGGCCCAAAGTGAAAAGATGACCACAATGAGGCACTACACTAATTCTGTTGTGTCCTCTGTCTCCTATGGCATTAGGGGCATAGTTCTGCTTTCCAAGCCACATGCATCTTGACAGCAGTATTGCAGTTTATAAGCTCCTTGTGGGCTCAGTGAGTATTTTCTAATCTATGGAGGGTAAAATAACAGTTAAGATCTGAAAGGAATTTTTTTTTTGCACTAGAATTGCAAAATGCTCAATGTTCCATTCTTTACACTTGGGCATTTTCAGTGTTCCTCGTCATTTTGTACTATGCTAATGAGCAAGAACTATAGGAATAAACAGATTTTACAGGGGAGAAATAAAACTTTAATTTTAAAATGTAACTTTTTACAAACAAATGCTTTATTGTTATGTGAGATGTAGTTTTTCATACTGAAGAATCAAAATTGGTGGAACTGGTCAGCCTCTAATAGCAGCGGTCCTATTGGAATCATTGACTTGTAAAAGTGTAACTAGGGAAGAATTGGGCCTCCCACATAGCCTGGCCAAACAGACCACAGCTTTTATTAATTCTGTAGCGGTCCTTTTGCCTGCTGATTTATTTGAACATTAGTCTGAGACCTTCTCATTTTTAAATTTCAACTCAAGGAAACACCTGCTTGCCCCACAGAAAGGGTATTTGAAGAGAAGTTTGTACGCTACGCTCAAACACAGCCCAGTGTGAGTTTTTAGCGTGTCAGTCAGTGAGTTAGAGGGAAAGGGTAAAGAGAAGCTAATCAGGATGAAATGAGATTAAAGGCTGTCTAATTTTACAGCAACTGTGATCCATCAGCCACTGTGAAAGTGACAGTGGAAATGAATGATGGAGACAGACAGGTGGGGCTGTACATTTCACTGATTTATCCTCAAATGCACTGGGCCTTATTTTATTGAGTGAACATGACCGCATTTATCATGACTGTCATCTAAACCCACTTCCCTCCATTTAAAAAGGTCACTTTACTAGGAGGGAGTTGGATAGAGGCACTTTCAAAACAGATTTAAAATCTAATAACACATGTTTATAAAACCCTGTGCAATTCTCAACTTTATTAAACAAACTAGTGAAGTTAAGAGAAGTGGGAAAAGACTATTAAAAAGAAGGGCCCTGGTCATCTGGGGAATGTGTTTAGATACCAAGGTGATATGTGCACTAGAAATATCCTAGACAGACAGATACAAATAGATTAGACAGAATAAGCAGGAATCACTTCCTCTAACCTACACTTTCTTCAAAACTGTGAGCCTCAGGTCAACAGAATCAGACTTTTTTGGACCAAGAGTAGCAGTGAGTTCAAGGAGCCCTCTCTCACCTTGCAGCCCCCTTCCAATTCAATTAGTGGAGGGTCTGCCCTGGAGTGTCAGCTGATGTCACGAGGGTAAGAAGCAATTTCTCAGGCAGGCATGTACCAAACTTATTCACAGCTTTTTGGTCAAAATCAACATCTTGAACTAAACCCAAAAACATCCTGGAAATCAGCAGAGATGAATGATACCGTGTGCTCCCTAAGAGATGCTTCACTAAACAAAGGCATTTGTCTGCTGCATTCTGCATGAGCTGATCTTCCTGGAATGGTTTTCAGATATATTTCCTGATACAAAACAATACAGAAAATTGTAGTGATTGGACCCCAGGCAGAACACACTGAATAAGCCAAACACAAGATGACAACAGTACAGATGCAAAGAAACAGCCTATACCAATGGTGTTCAACCTCCGGTCTGTGGCTTAGTTCCAGCTTGCAGGGCTGTGTCATCTGGGCCACAGGGCTCCCCACAGGTCTAGAAATTTGGTAGTGAGGGAGCAGTAACAGCATTAATTGCTCCCAGAGCCATGGCAAATGACCCAGGGCCAGTACATGGGGTCTTTTTTTTTTTCCTATACAGTGGGGATGGAGAGGTTGACCACCACTGGCCTACACCTTTATAGCCAAGCACAAACTGAATACACCACTCTGGCCAAATGTGCTACAAGGCAATCACAAAGCACTGGAAACAGAACAGCAGCCCTACCCTAGTAGTCTGTGTCACAATAAAGCATCTGTCCACTCCTCAAACTGCTTCCCCGATCAAATTTTTTTTGCATAAAACCTCAGTCAGCTATCTTGCACCAAGACACAATCCCTGATTAGCCACTGAAGCAACCCAGACAAGTACTAGCTCTGCCTGCTCTTCCCACCTCATTTTCCTCTGCCTGTCCCATCATCATTTTATCTTCGACCAGTGTAGCAAAGGAATGGGAGGGCACTACCCAAACCATAGAATCATAGGGTTGAAAGGGACCTCAGGGCTCATCTGGCCAACTCCCTGCATGAATACAGGAATGCTATCCCTAAACAATTCAGTCCTGTGCTGACTCAGTCTCCCCTTGAAAACCTCCAATGAATGAGATTCTACAACTTTCCTTGGCAGCTTTTTCTGTTGTCCTTCTGTTCTGAAAGTGAAGATTTTTTTCTGAGATTTTATTTAAATTGGCTTTGCTGCTGTTTAGACCTGTTGCCCTTTGCAGTGAGGGAAAACAGTTTTTCTCCTTCTTCCTGGTGGCAGTCTTTCTTATATTTGAAAACTGTCCTCCCTTAATCTCCTTGTCTCCAGGCTAATTATACCTTTGCTGTCTCAACTTTTCTTTGTTCAGCTTGCCTTCCAACCCCTTTATCATTTTTGTAACTTGCTTACTGGACCTCCTCCATCTTTTCCATATCTTTCTTAAAATGTGGAGCCCAGAACACACCAGATGCTTTAGTTGAGGCCTGACCATTGCCAAGTCAAGTGATACTATCATCTCCTGTGTCTTGCACCTAATACTTCTTTTGATGCAGCTCTAAACTCTAATGGCTTTTTTTGCAACTACATCACATTGCTGACTTAAGTTGAGTCTGTGATCCACCAAAGCCAGCAGGTCCTTCTCAATAATGCTACTGCTCAGACAATTATCTCCCATTCTGTGTTTGTACATAAGGTTATTCTTACATAGCATACATTTATTATATTGGAGTTTTCTCTCTCTCTCCTTCCAAGAAGACTGAGATCTGAGATACATACACACACAAACCACTGCCTTACTTCTTAGCGCCTGTTCTGCTAACAAAGAGGCAGACAGGCAGCCTGAATCCAAGCAATGTTAACCTGCTAAAACCCCCGTCAGAAGCTATATTGAACTCAGGTACTTGATATAGACAGACTCTGTCTATTTAGATTTGTCTTTTTAGATTTTATCTAAAAATCTATTTAGATTTTTCATTGCCTGTAACAGTTCAATTGATCAGGATATGGCAGGTAGAGGGTATGAGGCCAGAAACCATTTTTTCACCAGCTGCATAGCACTTCAAAACTCTGTGCGCCCCACGTCAGTCACATTTGTTATTTGTTGTAGTTCATGAGTAGACAATCAAGACCTGTATAAATGAAGGAAGAGAAGAAAATGTTCCAAAAGTTACCAGGCTACTAACAGAGGACAACAAAAGACAAGAACAAACACCCTTCCAGAACATGGCCTGTTAGCTGGATAATATTACTAATAAAACAGCATGAGTACAAGCAAACTAAAAGCTCAGGAGCCTATGGTTTCATCTGCTTCTGAACCGTTTCCTAAGGCTGGAACCAGATTCAGAACTGGTCACATTATTTCTTGTATGTAAAATACCAGATACTGCCTTTTCTTCTCTTTACGTTTCATTTGTATAATGACTGCTTTTCACAAGTATATTTACTATCTGCCATCATTCAACAAAGAATTTATATGAAGAACTGCCAGCCTATGAATTGTGTGTGAACTGTTCGTTTTGAACGGTGCCTATTTAGTGTTTGCATTGCATGACTGATTGCACAAAGCATGGGACACAAAATCCCATCTCCAATGAAGCCCATGGGAGTTTACAGCACTGACTTCAACTGAGCCAGGATTTCACCCTATGGTATTTTCTTATCACCAGAAAATGAATTAAAGTTTTAAAGAAGAGAATAACAAATGGAAAAGAGCATATATCTTTTCATAAGATTTAGTCTAACTGAACAGCTATTTTGATTTGACCACACATCTGTAAATTGTTTTTCCACCTTTCCACTAGATCCCAACTTTAGAGTGTGATCTGCTACATGAGCTGAGTTAGAAATTCCTTGGGCCAATCCAATGGCAGTCACAGCAGGCAACAAATCCTAAACTGATCAAGACAAATTATTATTTACTCAGTTGTTGAAGCTAGCCACACCAGTATCAGAATTTCCCGGCCAGCATAGAGACTCAGCAGTCTTTTGCTCCATAGTGACCCATGCACCAACTAGTCCTGTCTTAACTCCATTCCAAAACTTGCATATAGGAATTCACTTTTATTAGGTCTGCATTTAGGGTACAGGACACCTTCCGAATGAGGCTACAACTAACAAACATAACATTACTACCCAACTACCTTGATTCACTTCAGGCTGAACTGAGGCCATTTAGTGGCATGGGAACAAACAAAACCCAAGATTCACCAAGAGCATACTAGATACGTTATCTGTTTAGTAACCTCTAGTTCAGTAGTGCTCAATCTTTGGCTCTGCAGGCCAGATGAGTGGCAGGGGCCTCACCTGTGGACCAGACTGGACCCTTTGTGCCCAATAAGCAGGCTGATTATGACCAGTGAAAGCTCTCAATGAGTCCATATCATCTGGAGGCAGCAGAAAGGTTGTGCAATATTCTGCCCATTGTAATGTTACACAAGTGATACTTTGTCTCAGTAGCCTATATCGTAATGCATACTCTAGTCTGGACTTATGATCTCTAAATTAGAACCCAACATATATTTCTGGAGATGACATGGGCTCACAGGTAACAGTCTGATGATGAAACATTCCTGTGTGACATTTTGCACAATCAAATCTCCTCATGGAAGAAAATGATGAGTGGTCCCTGATGGAATGAAGCTACAGCACAATGAGAGCTTCAGAAAGAAATATTATGTTGACCCACTGGAGAATGCCGGACCCCTCAACATAGCCGTTCAAGGCTATACATTTCTTCTTCTAGTGGAATCAAGATCAGACCCTCTACTACAGTGGTAATACACTGATGCCCAATTGCCTGCTCTCAAGTAGATTTCTTTTAGATGTCTGTTCTTGGCTCAATTTCCATTTGCACCTCAAATTTGCTAAACTCAAAGGTCACTCTGGTGTCCCCAGAGGCTTACCATTCAGGCCACAAACTCCATCTGCAAGCACAAACTTCTCCCTTCCCTGCAAGCACAAACTCTAGGAGGATTCTCCCTGTCAGACAGGTAGTGACTAGGAATTTCCACACAAAAATTAAACCTACAGTCTCCTCTCACAAGTTCCCTGCCCATCTCCATTCTTTCAAGCCCACCACTTCAAATCCTAATGTTTGCTTAACCCTTGCCTAGTAACAGGCTTTTCTTATATCTCAAGGAGACCAATGCTGCTGTTCCTCCCACAAGCACTGGAATCTTTCTAGGTGTGGCCCAACATAAGACTTTTGAAATTTTCAGGATCTGGATAGGGATTAGGGCTGTGCAGAAGAGCATTGTTCCGCTTCGATGTCCGTTTCAACAGAACTGTGTTTCGTTTCGAGTTTTGTTTTGTTTCAAAAGCACTGTTCCATTTCGTTTTGTCGAAACTGTTTTGCTGTTGTTTTGATGTTTCACCCACACAGCACTGGAAAGATCAGTGTTGCCACTGGCCCCACTGGCAGCACCAGCCTTCTGTCATCTGGCAGGCAGATCAGGGGCTCGCCTGCACCCCCAGGAGGAGACCGGCACAGCCCTCCACAGCCCTCTTGGTGAGTCCCTGCATAAGCTGATATGCCCCGGGCCCCATACCAGAGCTGGCCTGAAGAGGGTGTGGAGCCCAGTGCAAATCAGCTCATGTGGGGACCGCCTGCACTCTGGGTGCACCAGGGTGGTGGCAAGTCCCTGCATGAGCTGATATGCCCCGGGACCCAGACTGGAGCCAGCCTGAGGAGGGTGTGGGGCCCGGGGCAAATCAGCTCATGTAGGCACCCTTCCCCGCCCTGGGATCGAAGAGGCAGCGGGTCCCCACACGAGCAGATATGCCCTGGGCCCCGTACCGGGGCCAGCCCGAGGAGGGTGCGGGGCCCGGTACCAATCAGTTTGTGTGGGGACCTGCCACCGCCCCCATTCCGGGGCAGGGGCAGGTCCCCACACAAGCTCATTTGCCCTGGGCCTGCCTGCTGCTGGTCCCGGGCGGCAGCACCAGCCTCCCATGAACTGGCAGGCAGATTGCGGGCTGCACATCCAGGAGAAGTCTGGCACAGCCCTCCTGGGTGTGTGGGAAGGCCCTGATCTGCCTGCCGGATGACAGGAGGCTGCTGCTGCTGCCGGCACTGAAGCGAAGTAAGCCTGGCTTCAAAACTCAAAACATTTCAAAACTTTCAAAACGTTTCGAGTGCCCTTCTTTCATTTCAAAGCTTTTTCAAAGGCTTTTGTTTCATTTCGACTGCACTGTTTTGAGCTCGAAACACATCGAAACAGCTTCGAAACAAAACACAGGGTGAAATTTTGCACAGCCCTAATAGGGATGGCAGGTGCCACAGGTCCCTTACATAAACACTGACATATTTTCAGAATGGTCCTTGCATTCATTGCATTCTTCAGCAATAAACCAAAAGACAACTTTTAGACAGTTGTGCTGCTATGAAGTTTTGGACTACTCCTATGGAATGTAGCAGGATTCTAATTGAAGGGAGCATGCCTGTAGTCATCTCTCTTATAAGCAGCAGAAACACAGCTGAAGTCAGCTCCCCCCAGCAAGGGTACATACTGGAAGGGTACCTGATGCAATTTCAGAGTGACCCAACCTTTCAAGACTTGTGTAAACCGTGTCAGTGGTGGGTCTCAGGGAGGAAAGGACAATCCATCAATGCTCTTCCCACCTACCTATTGATGCACTTTAGAACCAAAATGTTCACCAGTGATGCTCCTTCAGACTTGTCCTGAGTAGCCACTCTGGAGCCCTCCATCTCTGATGCAAATGTGAGTGGCTACTAGTGGTGAGTCCAGAGTAGCCACATGGGTGAACTTAAGGCTCTGAAGCACATCAGTGGATGTGAGTGAGCAGGGCATGCTCAGTGCCATCCTCCTCACAACCCATTACTGACACATGATAAACAAGCTCACAGAGTGTAAGAAAAATATGTTCTTGATTTTACAGACCTCTAGGTTAGGGACAGACATTCAAAAAGCCTAAGCCTGAACCAAGTCACAGTTTGCAGGTTAGTCTAAGCTGCACAGCTTAAACGGATTAATAACTGGACAGACATTCTCTGTTAAATCAAGAAATGCAGGCTCAAGCCAGAAGCTGGGGGGCGCTAGAGCATCTCTGCCAGCCACTGCCAAAGGGGAGGGAAGAGGGACGCCCTCCAAGGCTCTCACCCCTTCCTGCTGGAGCATAGGGGGCATGGCCAAGCATCAGTCGGGGCTAGCAGGACACACAGGATGCCAGCCACCAACCTGGGGGGACTGAGGGAGGAGCTGCTGCCAGACTAACGCGTGGGGATGGGAAAAAAGTCCTTCTCTGAAGCAAGCATGTATTGAACACAGCAATTTGCAAAGCATACAACAGGGATTTGAGAGTAGGATGCCTCTCTCTCCTGTGTTCTCAAGGACATGCAGATAGCATACAGAAAAAAGCCATCTGATTTGAATGCAGAAGGGACAGGACCCAGACTAGGCTACTGAAGAAAGGACTGGATGGACAAATTTGGATAAGGAGCCTGTGAATAAAGACTGGGACTGAAGGATGACTTCAGGGTAGAATTTAGTGTAGGAGCCAGGGGAGAGAGAGACTGGGGTAGACTGGCCAAGGAAACTACATCTGGGAGTGGGGAACAGGACAACAAGGTTGAACGATTATAAACTCCTGCAAGACCGTTTCAGGCTGGACATAAGGAAGAATTTCTTTACTATCCGAGCCCCCAAGGTCTGGAATAGCCTGCCATCGGAGGTGGTTCAAGCACCTACTTTGAATGCTTTCAAGAGAAAATTGGATGCTTATCTTGCTGGGCTCCTATGACCCCAGCTGACTTCCTGCCCCTGCGGCAGGGGGCTGGACTTGATGATCTTCCAAGGTCCCTTCCAGCCCTAATGTCTATGAAATCTATGAAACGGCAAGGAGTCAGGAAGGAGACAGAGAGTGGAGGAGATAGGTAGTTCATAAGACAAAATTTTCATAAAGATGAAACAAAGTCCTGCAGCAGCTCTAGTGAAACATCTGCCTGAGGGGAATGTGGCCAATGAGAAGGGCACTCTGACATGGGAAACTTGCCCTATTCAGGGGGCATTAGGCCTGGGGATGAAGCCTTCAGTCACTCATTGGCTTCAGACATAAGGCAGGCTGGGGCAATCACCTCTCCTGCCATTCCTATAGCTAAGTCCTGGGGAAAAGTGAGATTCAGTGAGGAGCAAAGGGAGAGACTACACTGCCAGGCAGTTGATCTTTAAAGGAAGCTAATATTCTTGCATGTTGATATTCCCTTGCTGTTGGCAAATATCTGTGAAATCCAGTGGCAAAAAGTGTTTTGTCCCCTTCTACCAGCTAGTTCATATAGAGAGAAACAACCTAACATATATTTTTAGCAACTCCATTTGTTCAAGTGGTAGAGATCTGCAGAGCAGGGTGGATAAAAAGCAATGATTTTTTTAAATTAAAAACATCGGATTTTTTTGTTTAAATCAGAAATTTTTTATTTAATTGAATTTTTTATTTTTTAAGATAAATTTAAATAAAGATAGTTTTAATTTAAGATATGTTAAAGCTCAAAGAATTAATCATGGAATAGAGAGTATAACTTCTAATGATATCTTATTTGAGACAATATATTCATGTAACCTTTTAGAGGTTTTATAAATAGGTCACAACAGGCCATGGACTATATTAGGGGCTCAGTCTTACGGAGTTCCCAGAGGCTCCTCTATAGATTAGTAAAGATTAAAGAAAATCACTCTACCCAATGGGACTCAGTGCTCAGTCTAGAAGATCCCATTAAGCATCTCTGTGATGCTTAGTTTCAGTTCTCAAACTGTGGATTTGTGTCTCCAGAGATCATAGGCAGACAAGGTTCTTTGGGTAGATGTAATAACTTTTATTAGACCAACTAAATAGTTGGAAAAATTGTTCTTTGCAAGCTTTCGAGCACAAACACCCTTCTTCAGGCATGGGGAGAATTTGTTGTCTCCAGAGCTAACATGCTTGTTAACAGCAGTATATGGAGATGAGAGATAACAGATCTGATTACCCACCCATCAGCCCTATTATCTCTCTTCAAGTTTGTATCAAGCACTTACCTTTCTCTAAAAATGCAAAGTTTCAAGAAATTAAATGAATAAAGGATATCAAACAACAAGAATGCACTTTTTTGTAGAAAACAATGATTAAATCGAGGCTTTCTGACCAGTGATTTAAATTGTGATTTAAATCATGATTTTAATCAATTTGATTTAAATCAAATCCACCCTGCTGCAGAGTGGATCTAAAGCAAGGGCGGGTAAAGTCCGGCCCACAGGCTGGATTGGGCCCACAGTGAACCCATTTTCCAGCAGCCTCTGTCCACGTTGCTGTGGCCAGCTCCCATGGAGATGCCAGCAGCAGTGGAGCCATGATAGCGCGGGGCCAGGGTTTCCATGAAGATTGCCAGCACTGCTGGTAGGGCATGTGGCAGGGTGGGAAGCTGCTCTAGGGCTGGGATCTTGCAATGGTGACAGCGTGGTCCAGAGCTAGGGTAGAGCTGCGATCCACTGCCTGCATACCCTGGGCTAGGGCGTGCAGGTAGCAGACTGCAGCTCTGTCCTAGCTCTAGACCAAGCTGTCACTGCTGCAAAATCCTAGCCCCGGTCCCGGAGCAGCTTCCGCTGATGGAAAATGGAATCCAGCTGCTGGCTGGAACCGCCATTTTGCCCAGCCCTAATCTAAAGTATCCAAATCTGTATCTGATTCATGTCAGTATTGCTAGCATGGAACATAGAAATTACTGTTCATTCAGTTTGCTTTTTAAATAAAAAAGTAAATTGTACACAAAGTCACATTAAAATAACATTATGAGGGTAGCAAAGCCAAGTACCTAAAAAACAGGAAATACTCAAATTAAGTTTGCCCATGCAACTTTAATTGGGCCTCTTTGAGGGTATGCATTATTTCGCAACCTTTCCATTATGTGATCATGACTTTTTTTCCCTGTGGGTCCCTGTCTCATTAAGATGGAACTGATCTGGGGATGAAAAAGATTATGTAATGAAGAAAACTACTGTGGTGTGCAGAGCCCCTGCCTCTCATGTTACAGAAGCTGGGAAGTGTGTCTTGAATGAGACAGAGGACAGCTGGAAGAGAAATGGCTGTATTATGGTTAAGGCAGTTGTATGCTTCCCCATATGTCATACAGTTCATAGAATAGAGTTTACACATGATACCTAGAGCTCAGTTAACAAGACTTTTCAAAGTTGGTCATTCATATCATGTGCCTCGTTTTCTGAGTAGAGTAAAAGCTGTGTTAACCAGCACTTTATTAGCCGGAAAACTCTATTAACAGACATCCGAGAGACGCGGCAAAAGTGAAACTGGAAGTATCGCTTTCGGGGGACTTCCCGTTTTGCAGCTGCAAGCTGAGTTTTTCTTCGCCACTTTTTCGGCCCGAGGCCCAGGGCAAAGCAGCTTGCGCAGGGCCCCCCTCCCTGTCCCCTGGCACACTGATGCTGGGGAGTGCACCAGACAGTGCACATTTGATTAACTGGAATATTTGATTAATTGGCATCCCCCATTCCCGGGGGATGCCGGATAACAGAGCTTTTACTGTATTTGACTTGATTTTCTGGACAGTCTAATTTGTAAAAGTTCTGAGCACTCACAAATGCACCTGGAGCCATGTTTTGAATATGAGGGGTGCTTTATATAAATCTACATACTCCGACAAACCAAGTCTTAGGCATCTGAAAATGAGTGGATATTTTTACACTAATCCTTCTGTACCTTGATTTCCTATATGCAAAACAGGGACAATAATAGCCCCGTATTTACAGGGTGTAAGGAAAATCCATTCATTAATGTCTGCGAAGCTTTCAAATTCTATAGTGATGAAAGTCTAAAAAGAAATTGGTTCTGTTTACAGAGCAATGTTTGAATAGTGAATGGCAAATGACACTTAGAGCTGAACACGAAACAACAGGATGAAAACAAAATGTTGTAAGCAATAAGTGAATGTTGAATGAGGCAGGGGTTCACTGGAAAAAAATAGTATGTAACTGAAGACTGTGGCTGCATACACACATTCAAATCATCTTGGAGAATTCTTCCAGTTTTGTTCTCCTGGTAGAGAAACTTACCCAGAGCTAAATGTATAGACATTCAAGCATTGAGGCCCTGAAGAGGAGAGAGCTTGCAGAGCTGATGCTGTGCAGCTGGAAGGGGGCAAGTGCACACATCTCAGCATGTTTGGCAGATTCCCTTAGTCTGCCTGGTGATAGATGACAGCAGTGCAGAGGGCAGCCCTGATTGGCTGACCCATAATGCTCATGGTGAGCTTCTATTTCTCTACGGCACAATGTGGAGATTGTAAATGGGGGGCATGTTCTAATCCCTGTTGGAATAGCAGAGTCCAGCTGTCTCCATGGGTTGCAGGGGGAGGGGAATGGGAATGCTGGAGGTCCACATTCTCCTCTAAGAGAAGCTACAGCATGGACAGACGTTTGCTCTCCCAGGAGAAACTCTCCTGGGCATGATTTAACTCAGATAATTTTTCTCCTGGGGTGGCCATTTTTACTCTGGGAGAAAAAGCCTAAACTTGTGTACACTCATGATTTCTTTTGGGAGAGCAGTGACTCTCCCAGGACAAACTGAAGGTCTGATGAGGCCTGTATCATAAAGCATATGCATAGGAAGCGATGTTAAGGATGTACAAATGTAGTTCTTACATTTCTTAATTTTAAGATCCTTGACTTTGCAACCTTAATAATCCTCTTTTAAATTTTTTTGTGTGTGCTTGGGTGGATTCTTGGGGGAGTCTGGGTATAATGCATATTTAATTTTGATTAATGATATATTATAATATATATCTATATCCATACTTACAGTCACCCGCTGCAGCTATTTCAGTGTTTCTTGACCATCCACACAAATGCTGCAGAAACTCCTAAGTTTGTAGAGTTAATTGTCACAGTTACAGTGACCTGCTGTCATATTCTTTTATTACCAGTCTTTCTTTGTATGCTGTAGTTTTATATTAAGCCACTAGATGGTGCATATTGTTCTCAGCTTCCCCCTCCCCCCCAGAAAAAAAAACATTTAAATTTTACTTCAGCTTTTGGTGTTGCAGCCAGCCAAACACAAAGAAGGGAAATGCAGCACAAAAAAAGACATAGCCAGTTTCCTCCCAAGCAGTTAACTTCTGTTTGTTCCTCATGTTCAGTATGAAAGGAAAGAAATCAAATGTGGTACGAAAAAAACCCAACAAATGTACTAGGCACTGATCCAGAGAGGTACAGAGCCCCCGTTCTCCCACTGACAGCAAGGTACATTGGAAGTGCTCAGCAGTGCTCAGAACCTGGCACAGTATCAGCCATACCTGCTTTGTCTCATCTTGTCTCAGTTCCCCGAACCCAGACTGCATGAGAATCAGTCAGTGATTCCTCTGGCAGTCCACACACATCTGTTTTTTTATGCCACACTTCAGTCCCCGTGAAATATATCCAGCACAGTTCCCTTTCTTACCAATACATGGCCAAGTCTCTCTCACTCTCTGTCTCATAACAATGAAGAAGAAGCTGGGTAAAAAAAATGTGTCTGTCTTTATCAAGAGAATGCTTCCTTATTATGGGAGTCAGGATAGATAGGGCAGGTGAGAAGGAATAATGGTACAAAAACACACAAAAATCATTTTAAAAACCCACTCCTTTTCAATAGGAAGATGGTACCTTCTCAAGGCTTGTAGATAGCAAGATGGAAAAAAAACAGCCAAACTTCTGAGAAAAGGGACCTTCAGGACTGTGGCAATAGGGTGCTGGACATAAGCCCACATATTCAGAAACATAAGGGATTTACTTCTGCCTACTTTTTCATTACACCTTTTCACATCAGCTTTCCCTTTTCCCACCACATCCCACAAAATATATTGGGGCCCCATCCATCCCATTACACACTGCTTATTAAGCCTGTATATTATGAAAATAATAAATAAATAAATAGAGCTCTGAAAGCTCAGTCTAACACCATTATCTCTTCTGGCCTTCTCTTTATACATGTATCCCCAAGTTATACCCTGACCAGCATCCAGCAACCTTTCATTAACCAAATTCCTCTTTATGCAGTGTCTTTATCTATCTATTAGCCAGGACAAAGGGAGCAAAGAACAGCAGCAAGGGATCTTTCCCCTGGCCCCCTTTTTGAGGACAGAACTACTACCCTGTCACCAGAGGAGATGGATTTAGAAGTTCAGCCAATTGCCAAAGCAGTAGTACTCACTGCAGGGCCTTCTCTTTTTCTCCCAACTGTTATCATGCTGGATGGTGAAGGGTGACAAAGCACAGTGGGAATTTTAGGGGTCCCCTCCTGCTGAAGTATGGAGTTTATGCAAATGTTCAGCCAACTTCTGGCTGCTTTTCCAGCTGCCCTTCCTGCACAGCCTGGCCCCTGAGACAGAAGGAAGCTCCACTCCTGCTCACTACCAATGCTGTATGCAAAGCAGCATTAAGGAATGGAATAGGCAAGCACTCAACTCCCCCGTTATTCCCAGAAAAGAGGAGTCATTGGCTGTACAGCCCATTAGAATTGGCCCTGCCCTTGTACACATATAGGCATAAAATAGAGTTGGAGCTGCAGTCCTACTAAGTCACTGCAACATGGGAATGGAGTACAGAACCACCATTGCCTTTGTAAAGGAGGATAAGACCACAGGAAAACATAGTCTGATATAGGGATGAATAGACATGTACAGCCTAATAACATATCCTCCAAGCATCCTGCATTTAAAGATTTGGTTCAAGCTTGATTATTACTGAGTCAGAAATCTAGTTAAGAAAGACTACAAAAATACCAGAAAGGCACAAAGAAAAATATGCAGTGAAAAAAGTGGGCAAAATAGACCAAAGAGAAAAATAAAAGTGAGAAAATGTGATAAAAAAAGGTGCAAAGGAGGACAGAGAAAAACAACTCTTTTATTATAAAGCCCTGACAGTATGTTCAGTGCTATACAGACACAACATACAGAATGTCCCTTCTTGAACAGCTTACAGCCTCCCAGTGAAAAAAATAAAGATGTTTATACACAAATAAAGATGTGTTTGTGTGTGTGCGTGTGTGTGCATGTGCGCGTGCACATGCGCATACATATATATATGCACACTAAATACAGGGCATCCAATAGCCCTCTATCCTCACACAGAGCACAGGTTAGGAAAATAAATTTTAAAAATATGAAATTGCAATTAAAACAAATGGCTTATGTTTAAATTACAGCTAAAAAGATTTGCAAATACAAATAAATGCAAAACATGGAGTGATTTAAAATATTTGCAAAGTCAGCCTATAAAATCAGCTCACTCCTCCTGAAATTGTATTTTGCATGTACAACAAAACTAAATTGAGTACTCTGCATGGACTATGCAGAGCTTAAGAAGTGCAGTCTGTTCTTTTTATTAGAGAAATGCTTCATTAAAATAAAAAATCCTTGAAGCTGAACTCTTTGATACATAGTTGGGAAAGGTAGTTGTACTATATGAAACCTGAAGTCAATTTCAAATCACATTTTTTTGTGATTTAAGCTGTTTAACATTTCAGAGTAGTTTTTAGTGTTCAAGCATTATCCACTAATATCACCTCAAGATTTCAAAAAATATTTTTCCTATTACAGGACATATACAGAAAATATATAATTTTAAAAATGTATATCCTAAACATTTGTATAACAGTTTTGTTCTTCAAAGCACAAAGCAATCACTACAAACCTAATTATTCACTCCTTTACACTTACTTTCTTTTGTTAACTCTAAACATTAAAAAAATCATGAGTCAGGACCCAAAACATCATGAGCTTGGCTTAAAAGTCATATTAAAATACAGTATATGGCATTCTTCTTGTTTACGTTCTGGACTTTGAGCCTTTAAGATGCAGTGGATGACAAGTCCCAGCTTTTCTCCTCAACTGTGGGGGCCAGAAACTTTGATTTAAAAAAAATGAAAGTAATCACTTCAACTAGGGAGCAGGGGCATTAAATGAAACATCAAATGTTACAAGAATAAAGTCACAAGTGTTGGTAATACTGCTAATGTATAGCAAGAGTAACTCAAATGACTTAATTAATCAAAGGTTAATTACTCTCAGACCCATTGCAAGGGCCACCACACTGTCGCTGTGCCTCAGACACAGACTAGCAATAGATCTGGTCTCTAGAACACTCAGTATATATCAACACCGCAGAAAGAGAGTATTTGGGTGTGTAAATTAGTCCATCTAGAGGTCTGTTTTTTCTGGGGCTAGACTATTTCTTGTACCCAACGTAACTAGTTTAAATGTAGCTTATCACTATGCTGCAGTCCTCAGTGTGTACACACCAAGAGAAGCAATTTCCCTCTAGGGCTCCCCCTTTCCTCCAGAGACAATACACTCTGCATCTCATTACATCATCACTGTAACCAATGAGTTCTGTAACCGTGCTGGTTCTGCTGCAATGTGTATAGAGTTGAAATCATTCTTTGCCCTTCCATACTTACTTCCCATTGAGATGACTACCTTTCACTTCGGACCACGATCCAAGTGAATGAAATACTATTTTACTGTCATTAAGTGTCACATACAACAGTGGGGTTTTATTTGCCTTCCACAGGATGAGAGAAATTTCTTGTATTCTAATCTGAGCTGCTGTACCAAGAGTCTGCCCCCTCATAAAGATCAGAGCAGGGCAATGAACAAACACTAAGTAAGGTATGCTACTGTACCAAAATCATTACAGACAAAAAAAAAGAAAGGGAGTGTATCGCTCTAAATTGTTTCCCTTTTATTTTTAAGTACTCTCTCTCTTACATTCACCCTTTTCAGGGCTTAAAGAAGGGAATGGTGGGGAAATAGACTGGTTTCTCTCCCAGAGAAGTCCTTAAGTTTTACCAATAATAACTAAGTCTATCTTGTCCAGAAATACGCAAATCAAACTAGTCTAATGACAGTTGGAATAAGAGAAGGTATGAGCTTGTTTTCAGTACTTGGAATTTCCTTTGTCGTTTTCAGTGAAGCAAGGAAGATGGCTTCTCTCTCTTTATGCTAGCTATTAGTGAAACCTTCTCTAAATCCTAGCCTATGTGTGAAAGAGAGAGAGTTTTTGATTTTTTAAAAACTTTTATTATAAAAAAGTTAAAAATAAAAGGTGAAATTGTAGAAGTCTGTGCTCCCTCCCTCAGGAGTTGAATATGAAACACGTATTAGTAACAAAACACTTGTATCAACATAGATTGAAACCCCTTCCCTTCTCAATACCTGTCATGGGTTTACATATTTAGGAGACAGAGAAAATGAGAGAAACACAAAGACAAGGAGCTAATACAGAGAAAAATAGGAAACAATTCAGAATAGTACTTTTTGCTCAGGAAGGCATATGATCTAACTTCACTGACAAGTTTGAAAGTCCACTTCAAAGTACAAACTGTCTCACAGAATTTCACTGTCATTGCTAGAGGTGTCCCCTTTGTAAAAGAGAGGTCACAGATGTACAGGGAACTGTAAGAGGGTTTTCTGGAAGTAAATTAGAACCTAATTACATTTTATTATTAACCCCAAAGGAGTCCCAAATGTAACAAAGTTCAGTATCCTAGCTGAATTGCAAAGACTAAAAAAATCAAGTTTGTTATAAAGATGGCATCTCCTGAACTATGTAAATGTAATCCTATAGATGTCCAAGGGATGCAAAGAAGGAGATTATAGGCTGGATCTTTTGCCTTAGAGTGCCAAGAATGCCACTGGTTTGTAACAGGAACTACCCATGCTTTCAGTAAATTCAAACTGCATTTTCCACATATACTTCAATGGAGTTACATGAGGAATAACTCTGACCTATGGGCTTGAATATGGTTCCTCAAACCCTTTCACTGCTTATCAATACATGACTTCTTTCTGCAGCACAACAGCCTTCCTAGTCGGTTAAGAGTATGCCTTTGCTAGGTTTAAAGCATACACCCTTTTATTTAATGATCCCAGTGGGCGTGTCTACAAGAGCACAATTACTGTGCAGTAAACTAAATTACTTTGCAGTAACACTGTGTGTGTGTGGACTGATTTGGGACTAATAATCCACACACAGTTAATGCACTTTAATGCCTGAACGTGTAGATGCCAGCCTATTCCTGCTTATTGCACAGTAATTTGCTGAGCAGTAAATTTAAGCCAGCATAAATGCACATGTAGACATGCCCAGTGAGCAGGACCCAACTGTACTGTATCCTGTATGAACACATAGCAAGAAGCAGGACCAGCTCCAAAGATATTACAGATAGACAGCCCTCAAAACCATAAGTCAAAACAGCTGATCCCAGGCCTCTCACTATTTGTTCCTGGTCTAGTTTAAGTAAACAATTACAAATCACAGTCAAATAGTATGGTGCCGAATTCACACTTAATATTAACTTCACTGCTTTCCAAAAAACCCAGCCTTACTTTTATGGTAACTGAACACTTAAAAACTAGGTGTACTTGTATCAGAGCCTGGTGTAACTAGAAGCCTTGACAGATGTCATAGCTGTCCCACTTCATATGTGATAAAATGTGATTGGCCAGCCACGCAATGACAATGTTTATTGCACTATAAAAATGGCAGACCTGCCACAAAAATGGTGTATCCAGGAGAAGGAAGCTGTGTTTGAAAAAGCATCTTCTTTGCCTGACTAGGAAAATTTTACATGTTTCAAACAGCAATTACTATGTTTTGCTGGGAAAAAAAATTAACATGAGGCCAGTCTAGCCACAGCAGAATGGAGCTCAGGGTGGACTAATTTACATGCTGAAACACTTCAAGCAGGGGAGAAGGAAGAAGAAAGAGCAGCTGGCTCCCTGACAACCTACCCAGTGGGGACTTGTCAGGTAGACTTGTGGGAATGGTAATGGGGACAGGGCTGCAGTGGCAACAGGGGTGACTGGGGAGGTGGGGGTAGAACTTCCTGGTCAGTCCTTGGCACCAGAGGCAGTGTACAAACTGCTGTGTCCCTGTTGCTACCCAGAGCAAATGGGAACAGAGCTATAGCTGCAGCAGGGGCTGCCCAGTCAGCTTTTGCTACCCAAGTTTGGCCTGCAGGCAATTGCACTGTCTACTCTAAAGCACCAGCAGCCCTTTAAAGTTCCCAGCCAGCAGGCCACACTGACTGTTGGATCAGCTTCTGTGGCCGCTGCAGTGGCCTCCCATCTTGATCAGCTGTTGACACAGTAGCAACAGCTGATCAGGAGAGCATGTCATTGAGCCTGTGTGACACACTGACAGGTTCCCCAGGAGGTGGGGGAAGCTAAGAAGCAGCGCCCTAGCCCCTGTTGCTTCCTGGCTGAAGAACATGCCTTTATAGCAACTTTGTCGTGCTCCAACCAGGAGGGCTATGCATGTGTGCCAGCCAATACCACTCTATATTTTGTAGTAATACATACTTCATAGCACCACAAAACTAATGCTTGCCAGGGCCCTATAAGTCATGTTTAGATCTTTTATTGGGTCGGTGCCATGTTTATAGCTTTGCCTCCATAATAGAGATGGCTTGCCAAAAATGGGAGAGATCCTATTTCTTCTTTCCCAAGATACATAAGTGTTGGGGTCAGAGCTACCAGTGACACAGAGCTTGCATGGAGACAAAGGTCTGCATAGATGGCCCCAGTACACTCCTGATTCCTCTGGATCTGTCTCACAAATCCTATGTAATTTTAGCTTCTGCAAGGATTCTACCCTAGAGCTCCTTTCATGGGTATGACAGGGAGAGGTAGCAATCCAGTCTTTTAATTTGCTAAGCAGCGGTTCCCAAACTCTGACAGACCATGCACCACCAATTTAAAATGATACAACCTTAAGTACCACCAGCAAATTTTTCAGTTCAACCTTAAGTACCACCAGCACATTTTGGTCATATAAAGTAATTATAATAAATCTGTTAACACGTACCACTGACAGGTTGTCTACGTACCACTGGTGGTACACGTACCACAGACTGGGAACCACTGTGCTAAAGCATTCTGTATGTAACAAAAGATACTAATGGCATTCCTTTACAAATACAAGTAATGCCCTCAGTTTTATATGGCTAAATAGCCAACCTGTAGGGACAATTTCTAGAGAAATCACTAGAAGTTGATGCCTTTTCTACATAAATTGTTTTCTATTAAATTCTATAGGATGATTAAAAATTCTATAAAAAGGTTAGCATTATCTAATCAATTCTATAGATTTTTAAAGAGACCTTTAATTTTTATAGAACATGATTGGTTTCCTGCCTTTGTAATTCTACAAGACATTTCCATAAGGCACTATACATGATCAATTATTTTCTATATTAAAAAATCACAGTGATAGCTCTTAAATATTTACTACAGTTTCACGCAGGCCATTGCACTGTTTTATGGTGGGGGGAGCCTACCATAGCAGTCCTTTCTCTGTGAGAGAAAGGCTGATTGTTAAAAGGAAGCAGCTGGGGTGATGCCAAACAATTCCCCCAGATAAAGGGATACTAAGTAAGGGCTTTATTGCGATTATAAATCTTTTTGCTAAGAAAAATAAAACTTCAGAACATTTAAATGCTCATTCCTGGGAGTTCTGCTGTTCATCTGGAAACACTCTGTGAGATGACACAAGAATGATTGCTGCTGCTGCTATTTGCTCTCCATAGATTAAATTTACCCCAGGGCAGAAGGCCCATGAAATGCCCTCTACACTACTAAAGACTTGAGTTTAAGGCTTAAGTGTTGCATAGGGCCTCTGTACCAGGGCATTTCTCTCCTTGGGTAGGAGCTGATGGCAGACAGACACAGCACTGTTCATTCCAACAGTTGTGATTCTGCTGAAATGAAGTTTAAATGAGCTTGTGCATACATTAGCAGTTATGTAGCTGGGAGACAAGGATGGACTGTGTAGCAGTCAGAAAGCAGGGATTTGGATGCCATTGATCAATTTGTTCTGTAGTACTAGCCACCTCTTTTTCCTTAGCAGTTTCAGTCTTTTTGAGACAGTACAGATAAACTCTGCACTAATATACAAAGGTGTACAGGCATTTATAGACCTCTGTTGAACAAAGCACTTAAGCATATGTTCCTCTGGTGAAGACTATTGTGCTTAAGTCCTTTACTGAATTATGGTCATAGAGGCTAGGGACAGACATTACACATAAGCCAGTTTAAGTGATCAGAAACTGGTTTAATTCTGTAACAGAGCAGATGTTCAGTGCACATAAACCAGTTTGAAAATGTCTGAAACCAGTTTGAGATAAACCTGGTTGAATGTAGTATTAGACTAAACTGATTTAGATCAAGTTTATGCAATGTCAGTCCCAGACCCCTTCCTGGTCTAAATTAAACCCGAGTCCCCCAGCATCACATATGCATTGCAACGCTGGGCGGGGCTGTCTGCTGGAGCAAAGCAGGGTTAGCCCGCCCCTCTCCTTCCTAGCCAGAGCACTATCACTGCCCAGTACAGTGGAAATCAAGGGAGGGCTTCTAGCACCCCCCAGCTTCTAGCCTGAGCACTGTAGGCATGTGCCTGCATTTCTGGAACAAAAAGGGAATGTCTATCTACCTCCAAATTGGTTCAATCTTTGCAGGTTAGACTAACCTGCAAAGATTGAATCAATTCAGGCTCAGACTTTTTGAATGTCTGTCCCTAGCCAGAGTGAATTAGGAGTTCATAAATTAGAGCCATGCCTTTTTTTGTTATTGTGCTTTTTGTTCAGCACATTTTGATAATTTGATGATAAATATATTTTATTTTTGTTTCAAAACATAGGACAAAACACAGGAGTCAAATTCTGTGTTCAGTTATGCACATGCAATACTACTGCTTTGGTAAGGTCATATGAGTAGGCCTGGAGGCAGATAATGGCTCCATGACCTTTGATTACATATTTTTCCTTAGCTACCTTAACCTTAACTCTTCACCCAGAAAGCCTCTTTTGTTTGATCTGGCAATGGCTTGAAGTCATTCCAAATGCCTTCCATGTTATTTCAACTGGAAATGCAAATGCAAAAGGTACTTTTATTACCTTTTTAGTACCATTATCGTATATTAATAACATTCCTGGACAATTAATAACTTATTTTAATAACATTCCTGGACATTAACCACTGTGCCTCCTCACCCAGAAATGGTACAACTGCAGTTCTTCCACCCTCATTCTTTCTTGTTTACCCCAAGTAATGGTGTTTGCAATTCTTCTAATTTAAAGTCTTGGAACAAAAGAAAAAATATTTTTTAACAAAAGTTAAAAATTATGGCATAACTGTCAATAAGGAGCTACAACATACCTAACCATCTCAATATTTTAAATTAAACAAGCATTTTTTACTCCCAGTGGAATAAGCTTGATTTGTTTAATAGTGCTTTACCCTTAGTCATCTCACATATAATTTTTTAATTAAAGCTAAACTATGTGCATTTAATACTTTACTTATTTGTAATAAAAATGAAATTTTTAAAATGATGTAGTCACAGATATATAGCTAATGAAAGCTGCAGCCTCAGAGAAAGTCTTTAGTGGCTTATGGGAGTAAATGAAACACCTGTAAGTTTGTGGTTCAAGTGGACAGAAATTCACATTAAAGAAACATCCCAGGTGTCTGTAATTGGCACCTTTATTAACAACATGGGAAGGGAGCCTAAAGACTAAGGGTGTGATCCAAAGCCCCATGAAGTCACTCAAAATACTCCTGGTGGCTTCAGTGGCATTTGAATCAGACTCTGTGTCAGCACAAAGACGTACATATTTTTTATCTTTTCAGGTGATTTATTCACAAGGAAAATAAGGCACATTATCGAGATTGGGTGAGGAATCTTGTAATACAATTGCCTTTGATGTTTCTTTTTTGTGAATAAGTACTTCATTTTCTTGATCTGATTTCCACATTTCAAAAGCAATGCATTTCTTATTTTTAAAGGCTGTGGCCAACCCAAGATCTGTACTTTATCCTTAGTCCTCTGTCTGGTTTTAAACAACTCTGAAGCAATGGGACTTCCACCATTTCCCATGGGAGATTACTCCACAATCTAATAGAGCTCAATGTCAGGAAGTTTTTTCTTAATATTCAACCATAATTCATATCCATGAATTATGAGCTCCTGTCAACATCACACCCATTGAGGCAATCTTGTAGCCTGGTTAATTTAAAATTATATGCTCTAGTTATGCAGGATTTCTGTGTAATAGGTAAAATGCCTTTTTAAAGTTAATTCACTATTATTAAATTCAGAATTAACACTTTTTTCTTAGTTTGAATGGCTGCATCTCAGTTACACATCCCAAAAGATGAGCATTTCCCAAATAAGAGTGAAGCAACTGAAGAATATGCAAAAATAAAGCTGTCTGGTATGAGCATATTAACTCTTTTATGAAAATATATACTCCAGTTCCATTAAATGAATGTAACAGCTCATATTACATATGGTATAAGGCATTATGCTTTTTTAAACAAACCCACACATTGCAATTTGCTTAACCTTTCATTCCTGTTCTAAATAAAGAAAAAAGGGAAGAAAAGAAGAGAAACCACATGGACATAGAGAAAACAGACAAGAGAAAGAAAATGAATTGCACTATGTTCCACAAATGATAAACCTCAGCAGCCCAGCAGAGAGCATAATCCAATCCAGACAAAGGCTGGGGATCTAATATCTACACCTCTTGCCATTAGTTTTAATGCCATCCTTTAAATTATCAAAGCTCAGACAAGTTACCAAAATGTACTTTGGAAATGACTGTGTAGTAAAATGACACTTTCCCACCTTTCAGAAGGAAACTACTTTTTGTTCTTTGAAAATGTGAAGGGGAAAATGTATGAGGAGTGTTTCATTTTTTAATATAAACATGATTATTGTGGTGCGATTTTTTTGTGATGAGAATAGTTTGCTTAGCTATGAGTACTCTGTCATCCTGTTTGTAACCCATTTGTACAGATATACAAAGTTACATTAGATACAGAAAAAACAAGCAACCAGAAACAAACTGGAGTTCATTTTCATCTCATATATGCCTGGCTCCCAATAACACTACATAAATCCCAGCGCAAGTAGATGAGAGTAAACACATTAATTTTACCTGAAATCATGTAAGAAACAAAAAACCATGTTTGTGGTTAGAGTACAGTGCATACAATTCAAAACAGCTTTGCAAGAAGGCTGTTCCAGCTGGCTGATGCTGCAGAGGAGAAGATTCTCCTACCAGCTGTGGACAGAGAGTATTAAGGGAAGAAAGGACAGAGCAAAAAGAGCTGGTCATAACATTTTCAGTTACATTTTCAGTTATATTTCAGTTCATTAAAATATGCAGTTTCTTTGAAGCCTATGACCTGGTAGCCAAGGGACCATCCAATTGGTCTGGGTGGTGAAAATCAGTTATTCCGACCCCCAGTCTGCCTGATTCAGGAGTCACTCGAGATGAAAAATTCTGCTCTGAATCAAGCAGAGCAGAGTCTCGAAACTGACTTTCACACACCCACAGATTTTGATCTGAAAATGGACATTTGGACACTATTTGTTTTTTCTAGCCCACTGGAAAAGTTTTTAGTCTTTACTGGAAAAAGCCTAGGAAGCTGGTGGGAAACAAAATTATTGTCTCCCCATCTTAACTGGAAGAGGAAATAGAGAAGGATAGGAAGACTGAAGCTAATCCAAAGTGGGCGTTAAGGCAAGGGTCTTGACTTACTTTCAAGGGGAGGGCAGGGCCCAGCACCTCCGACAATCATCAGCTTTAAATATGGCATTCAATTGTGTAGAAATTTCGCAGTAGAGTCTAATATAGAATCATGCGAAATCAGCATATTCCTCAGTTGCTTTGGATATGCCCCCTTCCCTAGCAGAAGCGACCCACTTTGTGGCCTGCACCAGTCATGCAGCCCACAATCTCTCAAGCTACAGAAGGCTTGGAGGCAGCCTCTGTCCTGAGCTTGCGTTCCAGGCCAACTTTCCACTATTGCAGGTTTGCAATTTCATGGCAATCTCATGGCTGGACATGGGCTGTGAATCTAACCCACAGAGAGTAATTTTAATGTTATCGTGAAATGAATGACTGCCAGAGCAGTTTTCAAGGTTGGAGGTGCTCACGCTTCTTCGTATGTATGAGAAGAGCAGCAGCCTTCCATGTATACTGGAGTCTGGAGGGCTAGGAGCTTAGAAGGCCATTGAGAAGAGGGACAGAGTAGTCAAGAGATAAAGGCACAGATAAGGATTTCAGGAGAGGCAGAGTTAAGGCAATGGTGCAGAAGTGTTGACAACAAGATATATAATGAAACAGGGGATCTGGAAGAAGAAGGAGAGCTCAGAATCAAGAATAACACCACATTTATGAATTAGGAAGGCATACAGACCGTCTCAACTGAGATGATAAAGGGAAGGAAGTGATCTGATGCTTTGCTTAGAACAGGGATTCTCAACTAAGGTGCTGTAACAGACTGGGGTGCCTTGAAATCCTTTCAAGGGTGCCATGAGGTTAGCACAATGTTAGCATTGTTAGATGTGCAGACATGATTCACAAAATAAACCCATAGTTTTCGCATAGGAATCCATAGTGTTAAAAACAGTCTGACCTGCTGTGGTCTTTCTGAATTCTTTGCAACAGAAGAATTGCTCTATTATTTTCCTGTGGTCAGAAGAGTAAAAACTAAGAGCTGACATTTTCATAGATTTCATAGACATTAGGGCTGGAAGGGACCTCGGAAGATCATCGAGTCCAGCCCCCTGCCCAAAGGGCAGGAAGTCAGCCGGGTTCATAGGATCCCAGCAAGATGAGCATCCAGTTTGCTCTTGAAGGTGTTCAATGTGGGCGCTTGAACCACCTCTGGTGGCAGGCTGTTCCAGACCTTGGGGGCTCGGACAGTAAAGAAATTCTTCCTTATGTCCAGCCTGAAACGGTCTTGTAGTAGTTTATGACCATT
>NW_005842347.1:1283301-1315196 GCF_000455745.1 Alligator sinensis | reverse complement strand
AGTGGCAGTAGTGCCCCCGTCCCCCAGCGGGCTTAGTTTAAAGCCCGGTGGAGCAGGTCAGCCAGTCTGGCTGAGAAGAGCCTCCTCCCTAGGGGAGAGAGGTGGAGGCCATCTAAGGGATACTTCAAGTCTAAAGAGGTTGAGACCCACTAGCTTAGAATCATAGGGTTGGACGAGACTTCAAGGTAATTTAGTCCAACCCTCTGCATGAATGCATGATGTACTATATCTGTATAATCCTAGACAAATGCCTATCCAGCCTCTTCTTGGAAACTTCCAATGAAAGGAGGTTCCAACTTTCCTGGTCAGTATTGTTTTTTGGTCCTGACAGTAAGGATGTTTTTTCTCCTGAGTCTGAATCTAAATCTGCTTTGCTGAAATACAAACCTAGTGCTTCCCAACTTTCCCTCTGCAGTGAGGGAGAACAGTTGCTCTCTTTCTTGTTGGTGGCAGCCTTTCATCTATTTGAAAACTGTTACCATGTCTCCCTCAATAACCTTTTTTCCAAAATAAACATACCTTGTTCTCACAACGTTTCCTTGCACAGCTTGTATTCCATCCCCATTATTATCTCTGAGCTCACCTCTGGATCCTTTTCAGTTTCTCTACACCCCGAAAATAAAACCCAGGACTACAACACTCCTGGATTAAGCTTAAACAACACTTGTACCAGAGAATCACCTCTTTCTTTAAAGGTTTTAGCTGAACACAACTGAAATGAAGTTTGAAAATTACCAGTCAAGCCAGTCACAGAGGGAAGAAGTTATCCAAAGATAAGTGCAGTTAAATACCACTAGGGTGCATCTACACAAGATGCTTAATGCACTTTAGACTAATTCTACTGTGCATTAGCATGGCTGGCAAAAAACATGCCAATGCGCTAGTGCACAGTAGACTTAATCTAACGTGCATTAACATCACATAAAAAGCATTCATCTATGCTAATGCGCAGTATCACCAATTATGGTGCATTAATGAACATGTAGACACACCCCTGGAGTAATATTGGTAGCTAAGGACACTGTAATCAAAAAGAAAAATATGCAGGTTCAAGGAAGAGGGCTGGAGTTTCTTGACAGTTATTTAAAACTGTACTGCAGGAGAGAATAATATTTAACACACGACCATGGCATGCATTTTGACAACTTGCTATATTTTCACTCATTCTTAGAACTCTATCTGGCTCTTAGATATGCAGGTGTGCATCATTAATGGTAGTTGCATGGTTGAATTCCCATGTATCATGCTCAGAATGGGAGTTGTGTGGCTAACCTCCAGCATGTCACACAGAAAGTTACTCTCTACTATCTTTATGCTTCTCAGAGCTATATTGTCACTTGCCTGCATGTTGTAAACCTGTGGCTTGTTGGAAATATATGTGGGCATGTCAAATGAGACCCCTAAGTTAAGTTACTTTTATATTTGATTGCCTCATATTAGTTTTAATCAGTATTAATGTCTCATTTTATGTTTATTTCTTTTTATTTTTCACCCTTTAAAATGAGCACAGTATCTATAAAGAAAATATAGAAAAAATTTAAAATGTTAAATTCAATGTAATTAATGTCTTATAGGAATGTATTAAGGTGTTTGTGCATGTGTGTTTGTGTGTGTAAGTGTGGGCATGCTTGGGGCCAGGGAAAGTCACTACTTCTATAGATATCCATAACATTTATTAAATTCATCTAGTGGGTAGCGCTAAGGCTTGTGCTTCAGAAATATGCCAAAGCTTGCTCAAGCTTTTCAATGCAGTACTGAAACCAACCTTGACATAGCACTGAAGCAGAAGCCCTAATGTTTGAAACTGCTCAAAGAATGGAGTGAAATGCATGAAATTTATCAGGGTCACCAAAAATTGTTCACTGAGATAAATGTGTGTGATGAACATATGTGTATAATTTACACATGGATATAATACAAGCTGTAAGAGGGTATAACAAGGACATGTCAGGAGATTTCATTTCCTCCTTCATTACTCCCCTGCCTTCATCACAAGTCCTTACTCCTATAATATGATTACCAGTCAAGTAGGGGAAAAGACTAATTCTGGCAGAAGAAATTTCCAAACACTATTCCAATTTGCTCCCTTTGTTTAATTACAAAGAAGAAATGTTTTGCAAAGGCACAAAAGGTGGGCATTAGTAAGTGCCTAGCTCACATTTGTATCTTTGAAAACCTCTCCTAAGAATCTTAAATGTAAAGGCATAAAGCACAAGTAATATTATGAAAGTGAAAAACGTGTAAGGAAAATCTGAAGAAGTTTTAGGCATATATAGGGGAAGGTAGCCACACATTTACAAATATATTAAGGGCCAAGAGGTATAGGCTGTAGCCACGTTGGTCTAAGGACATAGACAGACAAGGTTCTTTGGGTAAATCCAATATCTTTTATTAGAACAACTGAAATAGTTTCAAAGAAGAATTTTTGCATTGATTTTAGTTAGTTTAATAAAAGATATCGGATTTACCCAAAGAACCTTGTCTGCCTTAAGGACGAAGATATATTTATTAACCCCAAGTAAAAGGCTAACCAAGGAAATCACCATTTCAAAACCAATCAGAAAGGGTGGAAGGCTGAAGAACTCTAGAGTTAATATGTCCTTACAGAACACTTTGTCCTTCCTTCTTATGAAAGAACATCACCATGCATGGCAGAAGTTGTTGCAACTATCTACAAGCTGGCTTGGAAAACAGAAAGAAAGGTAAGGCAGCTTGGTCCAATAGAATATAGGATGGCATAAGACAGGGAATCTGTGTTCTCCAGTACTGACTAGCTTTGTGACCTTAGGTGATTAATTTAATCTTCCTCGATCTTCCTCTCTTTAAAATGTAGCTATAATGTTTGTACTGCTTTAATATGGACAGAAGATGGCTATATAAGTATGAAGTGTCATTATGGTATGAAACCTGGAGAATTATACTAAAAGAAATTTGCTTAAATGTTGGTACTTTCTGAATAAGCCAGAAAGGAAGACATAAAATGGAGCTGAACTGTGAAGAAACATGGCCAAGGATGGTTTGGATGCTCAAAATACAGTTGGGGGTGGGGGGCGGTGTTCAGACCACAACACCTGAAAAAAGTGGAATAAAATCAAATTGGCAAAAGACAGAAACAGAACTAACTTTGTATGCATACACAGCATGAATAAGTCACTGGTGGTGGGTTATGGTTAGTGAGTTATAGATTCAGAGGAAGACAAATGTATTAAACTCCCTTGATAATGTGTAACTGGATGCTGGCTGCTGGTATGAGAGAGGGTAGGTCAAAGCAGGAAATTCAAAGGCCTCTGATCCATCAGCTTTCTGCGTATAATGGTGAAAACCTAGACATTCTAAACAAGTCTGCAAAGTGGTGGGACAGAAAAGAGAATGGAAATAAATTGAAGATATTCTTAATAAGAATGAAGTTATCAGAAAAAAGGGATTGCTCTTCCTGAACAAAAAAGAAATAAAACTTGCCGATCCAACAATTTTCTGAATACTACATTTTTCATAGTCACCCTTATCACTACACTTTTGTTGGACAAAAAATATTGTTTTTTAAATTGTTTTAAAATCCAAACTGGTACATTTAGGCCTTTATTACACATTAATTTTAAGTGGTTCCTGAAGCCCTTAACTCCTGGATTGTCTAGACATTAACACCTGAAACTAGTTTTAAGAACACTTTAGGTGGCTTAAAGTTACGCCACTACCCAGCAGTTTTATCTCTGCTCTGTGTTACCCTGCTTGTGTTCCATTAATGTGTGGCCACTTACCACAGATTAGCCACCCAAATTGCAGTTCTCCAGCATTTCAAGATGCAGTGTCCCTTCCTCCACCCTCCTGTTCTGGGTGGACAAACTTTTCAACCCCTGAACTCTACTGACCAGAGGGCAGTTCTGGCATCAAGCCAACTCCACATCCTACTCCCGGGGTCAGGATCTTCCCACTTCCATGGGTGCAAGCCCATGCAAACAGTCTGCAGAGCACATGCCAGCTAGCCAGGTGGCAGGGCACAGATGAGTCCAGAAATAGAGTCTAGGAGGGGTGGGGGGAGAACAAGCTAAATCCCAATTTATTCAGAGATGAGACCTCCTTTATTTCCGCTTTATTTCTTTTAAAATTCTTTTTCTGCACTTCTTTTTATTTATCCTGCAGTGCAGGCGTGGTTGGTGGGCTCAGACTGGTGAGGCAGTGGAGTGTCCCACGGGAGTGGGCGGGGGGGTTGCAGTAGGCCAGCAATAGGGGGATGCGGTTTGCAGCTCGCCGGGAGTGGGGGGTTTGCAGCCTCCCCACTACTGACTGGAGTGCCCGGTCGGCTGACAACCTGCTCCACCCCACTCCTGGCCAGCTGCAAACCCCCTCCCACTCCTGGCTAGTTGCAAACCATGCCGCCCCTCCCCCCGCTCCTGTGAGACGCTCCACTGCCCCACCAGTCTGAGTTTACCAGCTGCACCTGCTTCAGTGGCTGATTTCCTTAATTTTACCACCTTTCCCCCACCCCCATTTCCTTTCCACTTTCTATGTCATTACCCACCCCCATCCCATTAACTCTCTGCTTCCCCCTCTTCCTTCTCCCCCACAACCCATCTCTAACCCCTTCTATCCCGAGCAGGGATAGAAGCCTGACCTCGCTCACCAGCCCTGTAATGGTAACTCACAGCTGTGCCTACTAGTCAGGCCCCTTCTCACCAGTCTTCTAGTGGCAAGTCACAGCTGTGAAGATGGGGGACAGTCAAAGACATTTTTAGATTAAGGGTGTCACTGCTCTACACTCCAGCTGTCACTAACACCAATCAGCATTTGAGCAGCTCAAAGTGCACCATGTAACCAGACCCTTACTAAGCCTAAATATTTCTTGCCAATAGATGTATTTGCCACTACTTTCGGTACTCATGAAATACTCTGATTTTACACACATGATGTGGTTATCTTGAGAAGCTGATGAAAGTTACAGCTAGCATGTTACTGAAGAAAGGAGTACAGATTTGAAAGAAAGATCTGCTGCAGTTTAGTGCAAAATGGAATATGCTATCTAAGCCTTTAGAAGGATTTTCTAATATTTTATCCATTCATGTTTTAATGGGGAAAAAAAACTGCTCTGAAACAGGATTCACTGTACAGCCAGAAATGTATAAGAAGATACAATCTCTCTCCTCCTCGTCACTTCTAATCTTACAGATGAATACATTGCTATAAAAGAAATACCAAAAAATAAAACTTAAAACAATGACTGCATCATTTTTATTAATCTCCTGTATTCCATGTTCAGGTAGCAGGAAATTTAATTCCAGTTGGACCAGTCTCTTGTGATCTTTTTTTCTTTCATCTAAGATTTTTTTTAAAATGCTCAGAAATATTATGATAGAAAAGCATGTATTTTTGCCCTGGTTTACACCTTTCATCCTTACCATTACAACAAGACAAAAGCATTAAAGTAAAATTAATCATGTCAAAAGATTTTAGCAAAAACAAGTGAGACCATGCATAAAGCATCGCTTTGTCTAGTGTGAAGTCACGCTCTGATTAAAAACATATAATGAAAGTGAAAGTAATACATCATTGCCTTAGCAGTAGGGTTTTTGGAAGTGCTATGCAATTCTGAACACAAAAAAATCTTTATAATTCTTTGTTTTGAAAATTACATTATTATAGTATAATTCTGACAAATGAAACAATGCTTTTAAAAAAAATCAATCTAGCTTAACTGTTACAGGTAAAAAGAAAAAGTAAGTTTTATGATTAAACAAGGGTGCAAACAAGGGTAATTCTAGTAGGATTATAGTTCATAATTAAAATATAATTAGCAGAAGCTGGTCTTGACTCACCATCATGTTGTAACCCTGAGAAAATACTCTTCGATAGCTAGTTGGTAGTTTATTCTGTTTAAAGGACTATTACAAGGGTATTAGTGATGAAATACCCATCATCAGGGCAGCAGCTCTGCTGCTAACCGCAGTCACCAAACACTTGCCATTGGTTTAAGATGAACTAGTGCCAATGACAGTAGTAGCTTGTTGCTGCTATATGACACTTGCAGCACCTTATTATTTCACGGTATACTATGGTATGTATATTGAAGAAAGAGACTCAGTTACGACTAATTCACTGTATTAAATTTGTTCATTATATATGGCTATGTAGCTTGCAAAATTTGCTTGGGCTCAAATGTGCAACAACAAATACCTCAGGTTATACAGCAATGTGTATTCACATACCTCAAATTAGAATTGAGCCCACAACAGGTAAAATTAGGTGCTAGCCTATTCTTTTAAAATGCTATATTGCCACCCCCCACCCCAGCTTTTTTCTTTTCTATTTTATTCCCAGCCTAAGAAACAATTATGCTGTGAGAAATACCAGGAAAAGGAAAAGGGGAAATAAACAATAATACTAGACTCTGAAAAACTAAGATCCCCATGAGCCATAACATTCCTACCCACAGCTGATGACATTAAAAAATTGGAAATGGGTGCATACTTCTCCTCTTTTCCAGGTTTATGACCAAGGCAAGCTGGTTTTTTGATACCTTTAGAATCAGTCACATTAGTACTGGTGATTTTGTTGCTTTGGGTAGCCAGGCACAGGGAAGAGGTTGGTATCCCCTGCTAGAAGTTCTATTCATACAGTGTGGGCAAAGTGCTAAAGCTATCATATTCAACAGCTGTGGTGCTCAACCTCTAACTTTCTTACAGGTCTTATGAAGTCTGTAGTTTCTCATGGATAATCTTCTTGCTCTGCTTGCACATCATACAAAGCAGTTCATGAAACAATGTGCAAGTGAACTGATACAAAAGACACTCTCCCCTATAAGAGGAAAGTAAAGAACCAACCTGAATACAAATCCCCTTTTAGACAGGTTAATAGGCCTAGTTCAAGAATACTGGAGCTTCTTATTGAGTAATTTAAGTTAGACTCATAGCTGCAAGGTCTAGGATTTATTTTGCAGACTTCTCTCCATAGCTTCATGTGCTCTGCACTCCTGTGATACAGAAGCTCTAAGACTTGGGAAAGGGAAGGGAAGAAAACAGAATATGTAATCAAAAGTTCAGGGGGAATTTTGTGAAAGACCAGGGTAACCCTTCAGAGGTCAATGATACTTCTTTAGATTTATCATATAATTGAGCACAGAATTTGGCCTCTGGTGAGTGGATGTGGAGGAAGTAAGTTAGTAGAGGTTTTTCGTTAAGCGAGAACGTACATTACATCCCAACCAGTGACAAGGTAAAGAGAGGAGATAGCATCATCTCCATGGGGCTAAAACTCTTTCCATTATAGAACTCTGCCACTTCATGTTCCAACCAAAGAGTTCACTATAGAATAAGCAGTTCAGGTCTAACTTGCAGTGGTGATGTTCATGTGATCTAGGAATGCCTTATGGCTGCTGTATAGATACCATTGTCTGGGCTGGCCCTCTGCATAAGAAAGAAACCAATGAGAACCCTTCTTCCACCCCTAGGTTAGGGACAGAAATTACACATAAACCGGTATAAGTCATTGGAAACTGATTTAATTCTGTAACAGAAATTCAGTGCACATAAACTGCTTTCAAAATGGCCAAAACCAGTTTAAGATAAACTTGGATGGATGTGGTATCAGACTTAACTGATTTAGGTTAAATGTTTACTGAACTTCTGTCCCAGATCCCCTCCACATTCAAGTTAACTCACAGTCCTCCAGCATCCCAGGATGCTTTGCATCTCCCCCACAATCCCCACCCCCCCCCGCCCAGGGCGGGTGGGCTAGCCTTGGTCCAAGCTGTTTGCTCCACTTGGGCAGGGCAGGCATGCTCTAGCATCCCCTGGCTGCTGGTCTGGGCCACTGCAGCATATTGCTGCATTTCTGGAATCCAAGGTGAATGTCTATTCACTTGCTTATCAGTTCAATCTGCACAGCTTAAATTAACCTGCAAAGACTGAATTGGTTCAGTTTCTGGCTTTTTGACTGTCTATACTTAGCCAGTGGCTAGGAATTAGCATTAAAAAAAGGAAGAGAAGAAACAGCTTGTTTGCTTTCATAAATTACCAACTTGCAGAGAAGCAGGAGAGAGAGAAAAATTCCTCCTCTATGAACCAACACGGCAGAGTGTAGCTATAAAATTTAAAATAGACATTCTGTCATAAATAAATAGAAGTGACACTATGTCCTGGAGTTTTCCTGCAACAAAAACAGGGTGGTACTGTTTTGCAATAATTAAATGCTGTTATATGCTGATGCAATGCCATGACTGCACTACAAAGTTAGCATGTTGTGATGTTATTATTTTGTGGCTTTCACCAAATCTACTCCTCTCCTGCCTTTGAAGACCCTCTTTTTTAGGATCAATCTATGTTTTATGGAAAGTATGGGAAAAAGATTCTCCTTGCACTTTCCTATTTAACTTGGTTCCTGTGTTGCTGTGGTTCTCAAGCTTTTTTGTACCAGGACCCATTTGTAAACATCGATGGCCAGTCCTGACCCAGTGTCCCTCTCTCCTGACCCACTTCCCCCTGCCCCCAGCCCCACAGTGTATGACGGGCAGGGAGCAGCGGGTGTGGGGCAGGGGGGGCCCAAGCAGCTCCTCACAGGCTGGAACTCTGTCAGCCTGCAAGGAAAAGCCACGGTCTCCCACATTTTTCTCCTTTAAAGGAGAATCTGTTTTTAAAGTTTGTTGATCCAATTCTAAAATTTGTTCATGACCCTTTCATATATTCTTGTGACCCACTTTTGGGTCACAACCCAGAGGTTGCAAAATGCTGCTTTATAGTGAGCTAGAAAATGATGAGGAGAGAGAACAGAATTTTTAAACGGTTTAAAGGCTATTTCAACTCTTTTAATGGGGATTTTAAATTACTGTTAACATCTATGATTTGGAAGGTATTTTGCAATACATTCTACAAAGCTGTCCCTTTTACATTTAACCTTTTCCACTATGCAAATATTGATATTTTTCTCTGTGTTCCTAATGCAATAGTTTGAGTCAATATGGCTCCTTTTTGTGTAAGAGTAAACTCCTCTGTTTGTGTAAGAGCACTAGTAATCATGTCTCAGCAGGGATATGCATTAGGGGTGTGTGAAATGGGCCATTTTTTATTTGGATTTGTCCTGAATTGGGGACAGTGATTCGATTCATTGATTCGGATCACTGCCCCTGATTCAATTCAGCTGAATCTGAATCTGAAGATTCGATGCTGATTCGGAGAATCCGCAATTTGGCCACAGACACAGCGTGAAATGTTTTTTCTACATACCTCAAGGTACCATGTGCGGCTTGTGAATGCTGCAATGGTGGGGGGGATGGAGCATCCCACAGGAGCGTGGGGGGTCCCCCGTGTGCTCAGCGGCAAACCCGGAAGTGGACTGTAAGTACTTCCGGTCCACCTCCAGGTCTTCCAGGGAGCACAAGGTGGGGGGGGGGCCTGCTTCCCCCTGGCTTGGTGACTGGCCACGGGGGGGACTCTAGGTACCCCACCCAGACCCAGGAGGCACCAATCGCTGAGCCAGAAGATGTGGGGGGGGGGGGCCCCATGCAGTCCCTGTGGACCCAGAAGTGAACTGGAAGTGCTTCTGGCCCCCTTCCAGGTCTGCTGCCGAGCGAGCTGTGGAGCTCCCAGCACTCCTGTGGAACGCTTCATCTGCCCCAGCATCGCAGCATTCACAAGCTGCCTGCTACCTTGAGGTATGTAGAAAAAACACTTAAAGCTGTGTCTATGTCTGAATCTCCGAATCTTTCTGAATCTCTCTGAATCGATTCAAAGGGTTCTGATTTGATTCAGAGAGATTAAAGGGTCCCCTGATTTGATTCGGATTCAAAGATTCGGCCACCGAATCAGGTCAAATCTCCGCTGACTCAAATCAGAGACTGAAGCTTCGCACAGCCCTAATATGCATATATATGACAGCCACCATCTTAGCCAACACTGGGATTGATCCAGGGACCTCTAGAAACTGAAAGCCTAAGATTCAAGAACTTGAGCCAAACACTATACTTGGGACAATAACAGAGACATCCTTTGCAGATCAGAGAGAGTACATAAAACACAATAACCCATGTGAAAAGAATGGTTTTAGTTCATTGTTTGCAAAAGGGCAAGAGGGAATGAACATGCATTATTTTGAGTTACACAAAAATATTCACTAAAAAGTTTTTCAGAATGCACTTGGGAAAAAAAAAGACCCTCAGAAAACACATCCCCAGTGTGACTCATATTCAAAATCAAAATCAGCTATTTCAACTAAATGAGGTATACATTCTGCTTAACAAACTGAGAATATCTACAACACTCCTAACCAGACCTTTCATACAGTGTTAGTATGGGTTCAGCTGTCCCCTAAATTATGGGACAATACCATTTCAAAATTCAGGAGTCAAATAAATTTCATTCCTGTTAAAAGGAATATATATTCAGGTATAAATACTTTCAAGACATTGTCTGAATCCCTCAGATAGTCAACTGGAAATAAAGTAATATCTTTAATTCAGCTGCGGGCTAAGAATTTGTGTCAGGAACCCCCTACTTTACAGAGAGCTGTCATCCACTTATGCCTCACTATGAGGTACTGTGTTATATAAACCAACATCCAAAAAAGACATTGCTGCTTTCTTTGAAAACACTGTTCTTTTTTGGACTATTATTATCTTATAGATTTTTCTTAAAAGTAACCTGCCATAAGAAAGGCAGATATCATCATACATGTTGATGGTTGGAATGTTAGTAGTGACATGTCTACTAGAATAGTGAGGTTACTGTAAACTTTTCTGATCTATAAGGCATATCTTCTTCTTAATATTCCCATTCTTACACAACATCATCTAATACTAATCCAGTGTATTGGTACCTAGGGAGTCTTCATGTTGCAGTTCTTGGATATTACTAGTTAAGATTTTCACAGCCAGCTTGCAGATACACTATTTCAAGCACTGCATCATACTGGTCTGTCTTTACTTCTGCTTTGTTCTATGAAAATAATATTATCCTGGCTGAATTTTTTTAAAGGGCTTTGGATAAGAGGAAAAAAAATGATAGAACACTGTAAGTAGGAAACATGCATGTCTGTTAGAAAACCCAAGTTTCTCCTGTTGCCCAGTTTTAGAAGTATGGCTTTGATTTATGGATCAAAATTGTTCATTTATTATTTTATCTATACTGCCTTGGGCAATTTTGACAGTTAAAATTTAGTTTTATTGACCAATGCAGTCAGTTTAGCCACAAGGGGACTAGTGTACACACAGCCTGCTGCACTCAAGAAACTATGATTTGATTCCATGACCAAGTTAGATTGGGAATCGTAACCAATATAACAATAAGTTCCAAATCTCAATGCTCAAGGCAAAATGCTTGCTGTAAAACACAATCAGTCTTTAAGAAAGGGGGCTGGAAGGGAAGGATCCTGGACAAAAGCCTCTAAGCATTGTTTACTATAGGTGATATATACCTCTAATACCTTTGTCAGAAATAGATACAAAAGAGTGTGGAGAAGACCACCTTTAACAGCTGTGTACAAAAGATATAGGTCAAACAGGAAAATAAAAGTATAAAATAGAGTGCAAAGTATGCTTTAAAAGCCAGGGCTAGCCAAAATCTGAGACACTGTCTCCAAGTTCAGTTTTTTTCTTAAATCAGATTATATTTATATGTAATACTGTATATAATTATATAAAATATATATGTATGTTTGTTCTAGTATGAAAGCTTAGCAAGTTTACCTGGAAAACTTACTGGAATGATTTTAAGCCAGATTTAATTTCAGCCTATTCCATTACAAAATTTGCATCTTCTGCAATCTCAATTTATTGCTCCATTGTGAAGCCCCTTGTGATACATAAACAAATCTCTGAAGGGAAACAAATCAATAAAGTGTCTAATTTGATTAACCATGTTTTTAAATTCATCAAGACAACTGTACAAAAAATAAACCACTTACTTGTCAGTATTTTCCACGTCTTCTTTTCATCATCATAATACTGAACCAAATTGCTGGGTAGCCGGTCAGGTCCGGGAGGCAATCCTCCAACCAATAACAGCATTTTCTTATTGGAGCGAATTCTTCACCCAAAACAAGAAAAAAGATGAACAACCACATTACTGTAGAGTATTTTTAGTGGCAACAAAATCATAACCATCAAAAAAGAATGTTCACTGCTTGCAGTTTTCTATTGCATTTTTTGGTATTTCTTTCCCCAATCATGTCTCAACACATTTTTGAACCAAGCAGAAAAATGATCAGAAAAGCTGCATATTCCTCTACTCATGGAATAATAAGCTTCCTTTATGCAATTTGTTAGAGGTTCATTCTAAAATGACCTTTTTCTTATATTATCCCTTTAAATCATCACTCTTTACAGCTGAATACACATGAAATGCTCTGGAGTTGTACTAAGGTTAAGCATTAAAGTTGCATGTCAAAAATCGTATTAGTCAAAATCATTATTATAAGCCATTCTACACTCAAAGAACCTTGAAAAAATTAAGGTTATGCAGAGAGTTTGTGAGCCAACTCTTTAATCACATTCGGAACTTCAGATATAGAGTTTAGTACAATTAGTAGCACCAGGCGAATGGTTATGGGTTAAACGCCGCTTACAAGTACTTTTTTGTTTGTTTAATTTAGTCCAGACTCCTGCTTTCCCATTCTCCCACAGCCCCCCTTCTCTTTGCTCTCCCCCTGTGCACCACTGGCTATAGCAACACCAATTGGTAAAAATGAGACTGTGATGTTGTTGTGAGCCTCCCCAGAGTGGAGCCCTGCCAATGCTTGCCACTGATCCAGCGGCATGAACCTGCTCAACTGTGCAAAGTCACTCTAATTCCCTCCCTCTGTTTTTCTACCTTCTCCCCCAGGGGGCAACCACTGAAAGGAGTGACTACCCACCCATCAAGAGCTGGCAATTCGCTGCTATTAACCGTGACCGTGATTCCCAATCTGCCTGGCAGTTCTTAAGAACAGGACTGCAATGTCTCATATGCAGTAAAAGCGGTTATATGCACCCTGGCCTCCAACACTATACCTGATGAATGTACATTTCTTTGCAACTTTAATGGATTTGGCACAATTGTAAGTGAAGTGAGGAGGGGAGGTCCAGACCCCCAGATGAGTCCTGATGCTTTAATAGTCACTTTACATATAATTGAACCTCTATCAGTTACACTAAGCCTGAGAGTGATAAAATGGCAATAAAGAATCATGATAAAAGAATTCATTTGAAATGTCATGGTGACGTTGCATTTAAAAATACGCACTTAATATCCATAGGGAGACTCATGTTTGAGGTACTACATTCTTGCCAGATACCACAATTTTGCTGATCAGAATAGCATTATTAGAGCTAATTAATATATTGTTAAAGGACATTTTGGGTTAAGAAAGCTATAGAAAACCATTAATCAAGTTTCATCATCACTGAATTTTCAACAGCAGGGTAAAATTGCTTCATCGAAACTCTTATTATTAGTAATACACTCCAGTAGAGGGAGCTTTATCACTCAGGTCCACAGACTGTTTCTTTTAAATATAGCTTATCTTATTATCTAGAAAGTGTGTCTGGCTGACAGACTAATTTACATTTATATTAGTATTGCACCCCCTTTTAAAGAGTTGTGCAAAATAAACTCAAGTTAAGTTTTGATTTGTTTTAGTATTGATTGCCTTTAGATATGTGCCATCTCAATTAACGTAATCAGAGAAACAGCAAACAATGGGAGATTCCAGCCATATTAAGCGTAGAAATCAAACCCTTTGGAATAGTATTGTTAGATGATGTAACACAGGATACAACTACAGATCAAGATATCTGGGAAACAAGACAACATCTGTCAGAAAGATGGAGAGGGAATGCTGTAACAAATGACCTTACTTATTTTTAAATGAATTTAGGGCTTATGTAAGGGACTGAATTGACAGCACAGGAAATGGAAGCCCTCACTTTATGTACAGAACTTACACATCATGGGCAGTGACAGTGTAATATTTTCCCACGCTGTCCTATCAATGTACTTCACCCCTCATTTGGAGGGAGCACCTGCAATCAGTCAGTCCTTCTGACAATTCAGCCTTTGGCCCATAGACTGAAACTACTACTTATGGTCAAATAATGGCTTTTACTTTCTTGCTACACCATATCTGCTTGTGAGATCAGAGACAGGCTCACGATCCTTGCCAGCATGGACTGGATTCAAACTATGACCTAGCTGTGAAAGCTTTCATATACATTATATATTCCTTGAGACGTTCAGTCTCTTCAAGTAAAGCCTTTTAATGAGAGGACAGCAGACTGAAACTATGCAACTTGGGTATATGATAAACTATTTTTGTATGAGTTAGGGATAACTGCACGTGTAACAAGTGGCAAGGCAAAGGGGAGACCTAAGTCAGTTATGCATGGTCATCCTTAGAAATAGAAAATAAATTGTTTATTACAATATTTTTGTGTTGTATGTCACATCACAGTCAATTCTACTTGTAAAATGTTGAATGTCTTTGTAAGGTTTAGTTGATAAAAGCTTATTTCAATTTTCAACTTTCATCTCTGATATTCCCTTCTAACCTTACAAGCACTGTGAGAAACCAGTGAACAAACATGGCTCAGTATTTAAGGTACAGAACGAAATGGAAGGCTTAACTCTGAATTTCTAGACATTAGCTGCATGCCATCTACCCTTAATAGTATTAAAATACAACCCAATTTGTAAACATGCAGTATTTTGAGAAGGGAGTGAGACAGCTTTAAAAGAAAACTAAAAGCTATTTTAGTCAGTGGGGTAATTATAAGTAAGAGGTTTTGGGGGTTTTGTTCTGTTTTTATAAAAGTTTAATGTGAACTCAGCAGCCATAATACTTTCTAGGGAAAGCATTTGCAGTTCGTAGCTAATTAACTATACGTGTTTTTGTCTAAAATATGTCATGTGTATTTGATTTGCATTCAGAACCATTCCACACCACTGTATATTTTTCTGTTTAAAATATGATTTATTTCCTGGTCTTTAGATTTTTTCCCTTTACTATACTGTTGCATGTTTGGTGATCTTATATTACCATGTGAAATACTTGACTTTTATATTCCGTATTTCGTAGCACAGTATATGACACAGTGCTAAGACCATGAATCACATTCATATTAATATGGCTTATTTAATCTCATGTTCAGTTAATACTATGAAGCTCCAAACTGTACAGAATGCATACTGGAGTAGTAAAAGCTTATTGGAAAAGCAGTCAGAGCTCAGGTACTCTGCATTTTTTTTGCTGTAATGCTTTTTAAGACTGGTCTCTAAGAAACCTAGTCTTCCTTGATGTACATAGGTAATTCCTGTTGTTATTAATAGTCTGCATGTACGCAACTTTTATCTGCAGATACCTAAAACACTTACTAAACTTTAAGTCTCAGAGCACCATGCAGAATGTGGGTTTTACTTTGTTTATTTACAGGTATATAGACTGAGGTAAAGTTATTCAAGGTCAAAATGTTCAGACTTCAATGTCTCACGTCAGGGACATGAACCTACATATTTAAGTACAGTGGTACTCAAACTTCTGCCTGAGGGCCCCATCAATGGCACAAGGCCAGATCCTGTGGGCAGGGTCAGTTCATGGGCTAAACCCAGCATGGGGCTGGTGTGTGGGATCAGATTAATGCTGACCCAGCCTCACATACCAGATGCAGCTGTGGAGCAGACTGGCATGATTTGGCACACAAGTCCATGTCATCTGGCCTGCAGAGCTTCCCAAGGGCCTGGAAATTTGGCAGCGGGATAGTGGTGGCACATCTTCCAGAGCCACTTCCAGAGCTGCAGCAATTAACACTGCCACTGCTACCTTGGTGCCAAATTTCTGGACCTGTAAGGAGCTCTGTGGGTTGGATGACCAGGGCCTTACACTGGACTACACTGGACTCAGCCCCTGGGTCAGAAGTTGAGCAGCACTGCTGAATACCATCAAATCCTACTAACTTCATAGGAAATTGTGAGCCTTCAGCATCTTTGAGAATCAGGCCAGGAATTTAGGAATCTAAGCCAACTTTAAGAATTCAGGTTGTTGATTTCAGTGTAAGTGATTTGCTCATCATGCACTGAGTTAGTAGAAGACACGAACAGAGTCCAGCAATCTGGACACACAGAAATTCTGCCACCATGGCATCTTAATGTTAAAGTTGTTCTTGCTGATTTACATTTTCTGATTAACATATCCATCAGCCTGGCACTACCTGGCTTTCCTCATCCCTATAGTTAGTGGTGAAAGTTCAGAATTCTCTCTACTGAAGAAGAGAGAAAAGCTCAACCTATTCCAGGTTTACATCCAGCTGAAAGTTTCCATATAACAAAATGCCATAATCCAAACTGAAATTGAAAGAACAAACTGGAGAACCAAGAATATGTCAGTCTAAAAACTCTACAAGTTCTGAGTATAGTGTTAAAAGTATGACAGCATACTGCATTTTATGCATCATCAGTCTTGGTGGTTGTATTAAATCAAAAAACATAAATTAGTAGCTAAAAAGTCTAGCCCCAATTCAGCAAAACATTTAAGCCTCTGACTTACTCTACATACATACTTAAATTCTACCAAGGTCACAGAAATGCTTGAAGTAGGACCTCTGCAGGCCATTATAGCATATACATTAAAAAAGATAATCTCTAACAACTGGTGGAATGAAAAAATAATTTTAAACATAAATAGTGAGAGTAATTTAAGAACTACCTTTAATCCAAGGAAAGTTACTATATAGATTTTTTCAAAGCTAACATCCTTATGTTGACACTCATTTCACAGGTAACTATGACTAAGATCAAATTTAACAAACAGAACAAAACAGAATACAGAGTTTCATTTTCAGGTTAAGTAAAGGTTTTGAAGACCCAATTCAAGTTTCAGTTTGGACACAACTTTTGAGTTTTTATTAGATTAAATTCTTTGATTAATTTAGGGATGTACTTGGTAGCCATGTTGGTCTGAGACAAAACATCTGTAGTTAGCACTACAGATGAAAGGGACTTGGGGGTCATGACTGACCACAAGATGAACATGAGCCTCCAATGTGAGGCTGTGGCTAGTAAAGCAAGCAAATCGCTGGCTTGCATCCATAGATGCTTCTCAAGCAAATCCCAGGACATCATTCTCCCTTGGTGAGGCCGCAGCTGGAGTACTGCATCCAGGTTTGGGCTCCACAATTCAAAAAGGATGTGGAGAAGCTTGAGAGAGTGCAGAGGAGAGCCACGTGCATGATCAGAGGTCAGGAAAACAGGCCTTATGATGAGAGGCTGAGAGCCATAGGACTCTTCAGCCTGGAAAAAGAAGGGTCAGGGGTAATCTGGTGGCCACCTATAAGTTTATCAGAGGTGCTCACCAGGATCTGGGGGAACGTCTGTTCACCAGAGCACCCCAAAGGATGACAAGATTGAATGGTCACAAACTCCACTGCAACCGATCCAGGCTGGACATAAGGAAGAACTTCTTTACTGTCCGAGCCCCCAAGTTTTGGAATAGACTGCTGCCGGAGGCGGTTCAAGCACCCACTTTGAACGCCTTCAGGACACATTTGGATGCTTATCTTGCTGGGATCCTATGATCCCTACTGACTTCCTGCCCCTGGGGCAGGGGGCTGGACTCAATGATCCTCCTGGGTCCCTTGCAGCCCAAATGTCTATGAAATCTATGAAAATGACATACAAAAAACTAGAACTCTTGGTTCCAAAATGATACCTCTTATTAGACAAACTGGACCCAGAGGGACAGCCTTCCATCTTCAGCTCCCTCTGTGCAAAAATGAAGTTTATTTACTACCTATGGGGACTTTTTACCATCTTGTACCATCTACATTTTCCCCAGAGCCTGACAAAGGGACTTTGATCCTGAAAGCTTGCAGAAAAGGACAATTTTATTGCCATTTTCCAGTTGGTCTAAAAAAAAGTATCATTTTGGAACCAAGAGTTCTAGTTTTTTGTACGTCTTGATTAATTTAGCCACTTGCCACAAGTGTAGCAACGCCAGCTGTTGCTATGGCAATGACTGCTTTTGCACCCTTCCCAAGGACGTCACCTGGATGTATTGCCCTGGTCACCACTGGCCAGTTATGCTACTGCCACTTGTGGATATGTATACATATAAACTCTTTTATCTGACTACCCAACTGATCAAGGAAGGATCTAGGCTTTTGGATTACTCAAAGAAGGATCTAAGAACAAGCCCTCCTGTCCAAACTCAGAGAAATCAAGAGTATTTTTTCTCCTTGGGAGTCCAAGTTCTGTTCTAAACTCCAATACCTGAATTTTAGCCAAGTCCTTGCACATGTCCTGCATGTGTGCAAGGATAAATGCAGGCTCCCTTCACAACAGTGGCCTAGACATAATTTTTAGATTTTTAATACATTCCTTTCCCTAAAAGGACACATCTATGAGCAAAGGAATAAAGTTTCTACTTTAATTATTGTGCTTGGGAATCAGTCTGCTTGGCACAGATATTCTTTCAAACTTCATTCTCTCTATATTCCTGCTTAACGGAGGTCTCTGAGAAAGGTATATAGTATATTACAGTTTATAGCAACATCTGCTTAAGCCCACATTGGTGCACTCCTGGTCATTTCCTCAACAAAAGATGGAATGATTGGAGGAATGACCTGGAGATTACTGGAGGAGTTGGGGAACTGAAACAGGAAGTGGTTTGTAAGGCTGGGTAGATGTTGGAGGAAATTAAAAATAGCAAATTGTGGGAGTGACTTATGGGAATTGATGTCAGTTTGCAATCTCCTTGAGCTATTAAAATATTTTAATTTTTGTCCAGTGTACTAAACGACAGATAGGCACTTAATAAATCAGAGAAAAGATAGTCATTGCTCATTGCTAGTGCATTTCCTTTCCTTGTCTTATAATTTATTTTAGATGCAGAAGACTGGTGTGAGGTTGACTGAATCAATGAAAAATCTGATTGAAAATTTCTTGATTGAAGTGCCACTTTCCTATTGATGGGGTTGCCTGCTGAGATAGGATGCTTTTTGTTCGAGTTCCCTTTTATACTCATTTCCCATATTAGTTGCCAGGTGAATATCTACTCAGTCTATTAAGAGTAATGATTCCTGATGTGACCTGCAGCTCTGAGTACCTGGCCTTTTTTTTTTACTAATACAATCACAGTCCGGTTTCATGTTGTTATTAATACATGATGATCTCTAAGTCAGTCCTGATAAGTTAAGACAGCAGACTTCTCTGTTCTTAATTTGAGGACATTTAATGTGAATATCTTCTTCTCCGGGGATCAGATTCCCTATGTTGTTGGATGTTTTAAGCATGGGCTGCTATTCTGGAAGTCTGGCATCCATTATCACAATTTCTTTGGGAGGAACATGCAGTAATGTCCTTTTCATCATTGTCTCCCTGCATTACCAGCTTATTCTTCATGTTGACAGGAGATTGGTACCAGTTCCTCAGAAAGATTCTCTGTAGCTCTCTCAGATGGAATCTTGCCAAGGTTGCTATATCAGTACATGAAACCATTGTTCCTTGCAGCTTGAGACAGGCTCTAATAGATGCTTTCTTTGTCTGTGTGACATCGTGGCTAGCCAGCCAAGCTTATCTTCTTGAATCTTTCCTCTATCAAAGGCATCTCTCATCTTGTGTCAATGACTATGTTGAAACCAACTTCTTTTTATGGAAGTTTATTATGAATCCATGCTCTTGTAGTGCTGGTACTGCAGAGTTCATTGCTTCCTGTATTTGCTGTAATGATTATATCCACACAAGTAGGTCATCCAAGTACAGGTATATGTAAATTCACTGGGACCTGAGCTCTGCACTATGTCTGTTAACAGGTCTGTGAATACTTAAGGCTTTCATATGATCTCAGTGGAAGGAACTTTTACTGACATTTATGCTAGGGACTTTCTGTATCACAGTCTCATTAGGACAGCTGTGCAAATAATTGATTTTGCAGTTTGCTGGCAACTTTGTAAAGTCTCAAATACTCATTTAGATTTTGAGTCTTTTAAGACTCTTTAAAAAAATTAAAGGAGACAACATAATTTTTCAACTTTTCAGAAATGTTCCTGTTTTCTTAACACAATTTGGCACAACTAAAATGAGTTGCAAAATATTTCAGTGTTACCAAATATGTGGTTTTCTTTTATTTTTTTGTGGAGGGGCAGGTCTATGGAAAGTGTTCTGTTGATATGGCCATTTGCTTGATTAAAGTGTAGAAATCTGTGGCTTACAGGGTGTACTCTATTTCTCCTTTCTCCCCAGCTGTGACTCCTTTTCATTAGGATGCTGGACTAAAGAAATGAGAATTTGTTGCTCTTCTCCAAGGCCTCTATTGACTAAACTTGTTTCTGCTGCATCCTGAAATCATTCTAAAGTTTCTTCCTGTGCCCCAATTTAATGGAGTGGAGCGTGGGTGGTCAGGGTGGGTCACCTCTATTGCAAGGTCATAAGCCAGGAATTCAGAGCCAGAGGTCACAAGCCACAATTATGTACCAGAATCAGGGTTAGGGTCGGAGTTTCAAGCCTGCCCAGGGCACAGCAGGGAAGCTGGCTTCCTAGACAATTAGCTACTTCCTGCTCTAAGCTTATAAAAGACAGTGCAGGCAGAGCCCACTTCCTGAGGGATGACTCAGCCTGATTCCCTGATACTTCCAGATGGGGTCTGGGACTAGATCTACCTGTAACGAACAGAGGCCCAGGGGAGGCACAGCCAGTCCTAAATCCCAGATGGAATAAATCAGGGAATCAAACTGAGTTATTTCTCAGAAAGAGGGCCCAACCCACACTGGCCTATATAAGCTCAGACCGGATAGGTGCAGGCTGTGAACCTCCGGCTTGTGAACCATGCTCTTATCCTCCTGACTGTTTCTGATCACTCCTATTGTTGTCTTGGTCCTCCCACCCTGAACCAGATGCTTGCCCTGACCACAATCTCACCTCAACCTTGGCTTGATCTTGGCTTCCACTCAGCTAAACCCATTACCTAGCACAATCCATTCAGATGGAGTGCCTTGCCCTGGCAAACATCACGCTGCTCCAGCTGGGCCCATATTTGTTAGGCCCACAGGTTCTCTAAAAAGTTGTCCTTTGCCAGTATTGGGCATCTTTTATTCCTTTGGTTTCCTGAAGGCAAAAATAAATTTGTTTGATTGTTTACTTATTTTTTTAAAGCTCCTTCAGCTTCTATTTTCCCAGATTCTCCATGAACAGTCTACTTTCTTCAAACTTGGCAGCCGATAAGCTTTTTTTCAGAGTTGGTTATCTGCCTTCCAAGGACATAACAAGAGATGTCTACTAACAACTATTCTAAGTACCATGGTTCTTAAGGACAATTTCAGAGAATCAGCAAATATTGTAGCTATGGAAAACAATGCCAAGAAATATTTTTGATGATTGATTCCAACTTTCTCTCCTTTAAAATTTCAATGTATTGTAGTTTGTTACACTGTTACACCAATCAAGAGCTGGTTGAGCAGAGGCAATTATGAGAAGTGATGTTAACAGAATGTGGGAGCCCAAGCCTAAATCTCTTTCAAGAGTTCCTATTAACATCCTCTATGGTATGTACAAATATTCAGGGAGGTTAGGGGAGGGTTAGATTGATTTTAAAATGGTCACCTGATCTAAAGTATATTGGGATGGGTGGGGGGCTAGCAAGGAGGCTTGGGAGCATTGGGGGCAAGCAGGTTCTCCACAGGGGAGATCAGGGGGGCCAGCAGGGTCTGTGAAGTGTGTTAGAGGAATCAGGGGTCAAGAAGGGTCTGTGGTGGGGTGGGGGAGTTCTCTGGACCAACCTCCCTCACAACAAACCAATCCCCCCAATCCTGCTCACCCCTACCCCAACCCCAACTTACTTCCATTGGCTCCCAGCACCAGGAGCAGCTTGTGGGATGGGGAGTTTGCCAGGCTCAGTGGGGAGGGGCACTGGCTGGTCTGTGGGGGAGAGGGGGGAGGGGCCATGGGGACTAAAAATAGCCTGCTGCTATACGTGGAATAGGAAAAGCACAGCCCTAGTGACTGGGAACTGTACAGAAGTTCAATTAGATTGGACTTGCCAAACCTGCTCTAACTTAGACTACCACCAACATACAGTTAACTTAGATCAGGTCAGCCATTTTTAGACTGATCTAACTTTCCTGAACTTCTGTATAGTTCTCACTTAGATTGAACTAACTAGAGATCTAAGTGTAAAGTCCATACCTGGACAAACTAAGTTAGATCAGATGACAGTTACCTTGCTGGGGTCACCTAACCCCAGTTGTCTTTCTGCCTAGAGCGGGAGGGCTGGACCCGATGATCTGCAAGGTCCCTTCCAGCCCCTAACAATCTATGAATCTGTGGCCATTTTTAATGCAATCCAACCTCCTGGTAACCTCCCCAAATATCTATACATATGCTACCTTTGGTTTTTTGGAATGACGTCTCAGTCTCCAAGAATAATCAAGATCTTTACTGGGATGAAACTGTATTTATTTTGGGAACAGAAAAGAGTCCTGCCTTTTCTAATGTGTATTGGATCTGTCAAACAGTGAGATTATTTTTATCAAAATGTGTTTTTTTATAGAACGCAGACCCTTTTCCTTGAAAAAAATACACTTGCTGATTTAATTTTCTCTTTTCATGTTTTTCTCCCAAACATCCATGTTGCTTATATCTCCCTTGAATATGAAGTCAAATAATTCCACTGAGATACCTGTTTCATTTACTGGTCTGTAATTACAGATACAGATCTTACAGTTGTCATTCCACCCGAGATACTTCTCTGAGAGCTCAAAGCTGGATAATACCCTTAAGATTCACAGGAAGAAGATATCATCTGCATAAGACTCTTTCATTCAGAATCCTTTACCTATGGTCTCCAAGGGACTGGGATGCTTGATCGTGAAAGGGAAGAAGAAAGTAAATCGGACAACACCAAGAGGATATGAGTCTGAGGAACCTATGCATTATTCTTCCTCTGACTCCATGGTACTAATATATGAAAAACATGCTTTGTGGGTCTAAATTATTCCATGAAATTACTTCTCTGATGAATATTCCTCTTAAGGAAAATTGTGACCAGGCAAGTCCCTGGTACAGCAGTCCTATTAAAATAGTGCTAAAGAGGAACAGACCACTATAGATGTAGGACCTTTTTGGGCATGGCTCAGGTCTTCTGAGGATCTACAAGGTTCACACTCATGAGACATGGCCTGGTCCATGTGATAAAGGAGAGAACAGCCAACATCTCTCAATTGGAATATTTAGAGAATATTTCTGTGGTGAGAGTCCTTCCCTAATTACCACTTCCAGGGGGTTTTACTCTCATTGTGACTGTATTTCCTTCATCACCTTCTTTTCTCCTAATTTATTTTATTTTCCTTCCAGAATAATAGAGTCAAAGAATGTGATGATGAAACTGTCCTTTTAGAAGAGGGATTAATCAGAGATTCAGAAAGAAGGTTTGTAAAACTAGAATATCTATATGCTATGTTTGTCTATATTTTGCTGTGCAAGAGGGATCATCAAAAACATTTCTGATGTATTATTTCTTGCAGGCATCATATCTGCGTTTAGAAACTGGATTTCATCACTGTAGTTCTGAAGTATTTCATTACCTCAGGAGACATATGTGTTACAGGGAACTCATTGTTTAAATATTTGTCTCTCTGAAGCCTCTCTGTTCCTTCCCACAGTGGTCTGAACTTCAATTCTTCTTCTTGGACAGGGGTCAGAAACCTGTGTCCTGCTGGACTGCAGCAGTGTAGGGAACAGCTTAGCACCTAGGGCAAAGTGGCAGCAGTGACTTCTAGTTTGAAATTGCAAATGTGTGGCTGCTGGAAGCAGCTGTTTTTTTAACACCCTGCCCCTGAATCGGAAGTCAGCACCCAGGGCTGTTGCCCCTATCATCCGCCCCAACTATGCCATTGCTGAGCTGGATCCAGCCCACAAAGAGACAGAATTTGGCCCGTGAAGGTCCAACCCATCTTGGGGCAACACAAGAGATTGGGCAGAGCTGTGCCAAACTGTGAGTCCTCCTCCCCCCTACCTCACAAATAATCCTGCTGTTCTTTCATGCTTGTGCTTACCCTCACAGCAGAGGGATCAAGGATTTGCAGTGAGATTAAGCGTGGACAATTTGGGTACCACGTACAATGTACAAATATTAATTCAGGCACATAAAGACCTATGGGCTTGGCTTGGAACCACAGTGAAGACAGATGCCAAAGTAAAGATTAATAAGTACTGAAGATTTTAAAGACATGATTTTCAGCTGGGTCTCCATTTTTTGGCTGTAGTAACTATACCCATATTTTCTCACTTTCAAGGAATTGTGGGTATACATTTTAGTCTGAAATTTAACTACTTATTTTATGATCACAAAAGGGCTGTTGGATGCCTGATGACTAGCATCTATACCTGCAATTTAATGCAACCCCCTCCACTCACACAGGCTGCAAAAATTAAGATCTGGTTGAGGTCCACTGAAATCTTTAAGACAGAGAGATGTCTGGAATGTAATTATCTTGTGGCAAATTTGTAGATAAATAAATACAATATGAAAATTATTTCAATGCTATAAAATGTAATGGCCTCCTTTACATTTTTAACTTGAATGGTGCAATATAAAATAAGAGCAAATGTATGTCTTCCCTAACCACAAAGGGTCCCTAAGGACTTCCCATTATTCACCCTTCACATCAACGGCTGCCATCTTTCTGATGATGAGAAATGGGTGGCTCTACTTTCAAAGCCTTTATCGGTATCATTCATGTTGAAGTGGAAGTGAATACTAAGCAACACAGAATACTCTGGGTGACATCCTACCACCACTGGAATGAAACCTAAAATTCCACAGTCCAGAATTCAAACATCTGGCAGCTGAAGGGGCAAAATACAGGAACTGAACCCTGATGTGCTGCAGGACCTTGTTGAACACAATTACTAGATGACTGGGGAGGCCCAGCCATCCTCTTTTGATCCTGAATTTCATACTTTCTGTTTCCGTTTTGTCCTATTAGGATCAGTCAGTTTGGTCTTCCCTGACATATGAAATGGCTTTTACAAAAGCTGAGCTACCTATCTGTGACAGTAGATGATGTTTCTACAGAAATAGGATTTCTCCTTTACCTTCTTCAGTCTTTTTACTCCCAATGTTCCTTCCTTTTCTCTGTTTGTCTGTTTTCCTCCTTGGTGTTCTATTGTTTCTCTGTTATCATTTCACTACTGCGTATTCCCATCCCCTTGCTCTTTCATCTACGCTTCTTTGCTTCCTGTTATTTATGGTCTCACTCCCTATCACTCTCTGTACCCCTCTTGCACGATATCTCATTCCCTTTCTTCTCTTATGGTGTCACTCTGTTTCTCATTTGGATTTCCATTTTCTCCTGATATAGTTATAGAGATTCCTACTTAGTACTGTGCATCCAACTCAAGACAAGAGCTGACCACCATTAAATCCTATTGATTTCAATAGGAGTTGCAGGTGAGGTAGAAATGATCACCTTGCAGGGTTTGGCCATTAATAAACTGCCTCTCCCTCCTATACCTTCTTCTGCCATTTGCAATTGACAGTAATATGACATTAACTAGATATAGATAATTAACTGTGAGTAAGCAACCACCACAATATTTTGCAAAAGGATAATCCAATTTCTGCAAAACATCAATAATATCCTTTATAGTTTTAATAATGTCTTCTCTACAGTTTTCTCTCAATCCTCCATTAGGATTTCTGCATGTAAATAATCCCACCAAAATCATTTTGAATAGCTCAGTCATCCCTGATAGTGATACTCTCTACTCGACAGTGCTCACACATGCAGCAGGCAAAGTATACAGGTACTTTCTTCTTATTAATTAAATGCTGTACTGAGGTCATATAAAAATAAGAAATCATTGCAAGTGGGATGTTTATTATCTGAATGCAATTCTTTCTTCTGATAATCACAGACGATATGAAAAACAACAGGAAAACTGTGAACAGAGATAGGTACATATTGCAGGGATGTTGTGACAGCACAGACTTGTAAATTTCCCTTTAAATAGGTAGCAAAAGATGCCTGCACACTTCCCATTATAATCAATGAGAGACTTTTTGCTAATTTCAGCAGTTGTGGATTGATTCTTGTGTGATCAGACCTCTTTGCATGTATAGCACTAGGCGCATCTACACGAGACGCTAAATGTGCAGTAGACTAATTCGACTGTGCATTAGTGTATCATGGCAAAAGCTGTACTAATGTGCTAATGCACAGTCGAATTAGTCTACTGAGCATTAGTGTCACAAAAAACCTGTATGTTAGTGCTACTGCACAGTAGTGCCAGTTACTGTGCATTCAGTTAGGACCTGAATTTATTACAGGTACTAAATTGAATGCGCAGTAACCACGGTACATTACTGAACATGTAGATCCACCCACTGTGTATACTATCCTTTTCCATATAGTGGAAACACATTTATTAAAAAAAAGAAAAAGATCTGAGTCTGTTCTCACTCGTGAGAGTAAAAGTCTGTTTCAGGAAGATACCGTGTGTGTTGCGTGGAGTGGGCGCAGGGGAGGAAGCATGGAAGGAAGGAATTTGCCAGCACTAAGATCAGTGCCCAACTCCCTTTGACTTCAATGGATCCAGGATCCATGTTCTTGACTTTCTGCATGGGAAGAGTTCCACTGGGCAGGTGCCTAAGTACCTTCCTGAAAGTGGGAATTACATCAGGTGTGAGGCTACTGAAGTCAAAGAAGTTCCACACAGCAAAACTGGAAAAAGGGAGAACAGAATCACCGATGCTACTCACACACTTAAAGTTAAGCATGTGCTTATGTGCATTACTGTATTCGAATTTAAGTGCTGAGAATCTTACAGGATCAGGCGCCGAAGTCATAGCATCCAATGGTGTTTAAGGAAAATGCTACTCCTAAAATTTCTAAAAAAAATGTACAGGTTAGTTGTTGTTCTTAGCAAAAGAAACATATTGTGGATTTCACTGTAGTCTCTCAGCAGCATCCAGGGAGAATCTGTTTGGTTTAGAAGTGAAAATCTGTTTTCTTTTACTTAGAGAAACGCCTAAAAATCCAACATGAAAGTCACGCTGGATTCACTCTAGCTCTGGCATCATCTACCATACAGATTTTACTTTTGGAACTTAATAAATAAGTCCATCTGTGCTGCAAAAGCCAGAATAAGTCCAGATCCCTTTTCCAATAGCTATACTATCTCCCCAGTCCTGACAAAAGGAAAAGAATCAGATTAGCCAGAAAATGGAGCATCTGTAACTCAGAATTCATACAAAGAACAGGTCTATTGAGTAAGAAAGTGCCATTTTTACATAGTCACTTTTCAGAGCAGAACAATGATAGTTTAAGCTTCCTGATTTTACTCATTTGTTTAAGAAACGTGACAAGGTCAAATTCCAAAGTGCTTTTCAAGTAGTACATGAGAGAAGCATGCTGATTTAGATAGGTAAGAAAGTTATCAGATGAGTTCTAAACACATGTGTTCTCCCTGATTTCTTCTATAGGTACTAAGAAAATGTGTATGTCACTGTACTATTTATTTTGCAGTGAGAAAAATGAGGCTGTATACAGGGAACAAGTTATCTCCTCCTCAGAGACCCAGGCATCCTTTATGAATAGCCTCTTATAGAACTTGTTTTGAAGTTCCAAATTATTGATTTCATTATTGCTCTAAGGAAACCAATAGTCAACTTTTAAAATCTTCCTACGTGTATTCAGTGTTATCCATCCATCTATCCATTTACTTTACTGTTCACTAACTTATTGATATTCTTTCTCAGTTCCATTATTCCAGACATACTTTTTCTTAAAAACAACATTTTCATTGAATGTTAACCTATCAGAGTTCACAGCTTTAGCACACCTGTATGCAAAAGATAGCAAAAAAAAGTCTGGATAGTGGCTATGTGTATAGGTTTGGGTTTGTTTCTGTCATTTTTTCTTTTGTGTTTTTTAAGAACATTTGTAAACTAGTACAATTTGAATGAATGATGTAGGGACCTTGATATCAGTAAGACACAATAGCACCATAATTTTAGTACTATAATCCAGGCACAAGTAAAAAAAATACACAAAAATCATTCTCAATTCCAGTTTGTTATGGTAATTTCAATATTTTAACATTTCATGGTAGCTTTTATGTATTTTGTCAAGAAGAAAGTTTTAAACATTTTATATCTACTCCTGGTGGCGCTCCAAACAAAACAGCAGAAGCTGGTTACAACACTGTTACTAAACATACATTAAAGTTGAAAAGGTGACAGTGTGAACTTGATCTATCACAGTTAATAAGGACCGCTAAAATTATTATCGACATGGATACTGAACTATTACAAATTACGAACATATGATATTCATGGTCTCTCTCAGGCAATTAAGTAGTTGGCATTTAGGATCTAATTTGGGTCTAGGTGAAGTACAGTCCTTTTTGTGTACTTCCCTGCTTATAGGAAAAGACAGCTTCCAACAGCAGGAGTATCAGATTCTTACAGCATCCATGACACTTGTAAGCATTCAGTGGTCAGAACACCACTACATATCCTTCAAATGATATGGACCAGTGAAGCTGGAAGGTATCTTCACTGAACCAAGCAGCCTGGTATCTTAGCAATCCACCAGGACACGAGCCCCAGCATGCCCCAGGTGGTGTGCAGAATCTTGACTAAAACAGGTAGTGGATTTTGCATTTTGAAAGTCGACTATCCTGACTGTTGAAATCTAAGCGTATTTACCAGATATAATCCTGGCAGGGCCTCAGAAATACTACAGGCAGCAGAATATCTGTATTAATTTTTATTTCAGTATTTAGCAGTGGGAATCACTTAGGGAGTAAGATGATGGGTAGTATATAAAGCCCAAAGATAGCTAGCTAGCTAGAGATAATAAAGGCACTTACAGTATTTCTAAAGTTAAATTATCTAGCTACATATTAAATATAGATTTAAAAAAATTCTTTGGCATTGGCACTAAAACATCATGTTATCTAAAATACGAAGTATTATGACATTCTTGTCTGGTATTTCCTAATATTATTAATTAGCCCCATTTGATATTAATAATAGTTCAAATGCAGAATGAAATATTCCAAACATGCTTTGATTTCTGTAATATTGTGTCACCACATTTGCTTTTCACCACGTCATTCTTCAAAAAAATGAAATAAAAACATAATGTCAGAGGGAAAGAATGAAATACCCTTCTAATTTAGTACTCATTAAACTATATGTTGTGCTATCACCTCCTGACCAACCTCATAATGTCAATCTTTGACATCAGGATTCATTACCTTATTAACATGAAAATAACTGAGATGTCATAGATATAAACATTATGAAGTCATAAGTTTTCATGCACGATATGGATAGTATTTGAATGTTAATAATATTAGAACAAACGTGAATAATGCAATTCTTTTTGTAAAGTCAATCAACCATATTTTGGTATATGTGTTAGGTCTTTAAAATGCGCTATATTGAAGATGCAACTCCTTTTTAGAGAGACAAAATCAGAAAAAAATATGGCCTATCATAAATAATTACAACAGGTTTTCAAGTCATGGACTTTTACATGCACTGTCAAATCTAACATTTACATTTTAGTATTACAGATTAGGTATGATGGCTTATGGAGTTGTGGTGATTCCACAATAGAAAGATGAGAAGCTGACAAGATACTGCCTCCCTACACAAACAGCCAAGGGAGCTCATAATAGGATTTAAAACTGATGCTAGTAAACCAGAGCAGTTCACCTCTTACAAGCTTCTGCCCACATTTTATTTTAACGGACATATGCTGAATTATGACTGCCTCCCGTACCAGGTAATCCTGTTTGCTGGGTACACATCTCTAAAAACCGTTTTGTACAAGGACAGCTGAGCACACATCAAACTACCCAGCTCTGGAGAACAGCAATCATATCTATTCAACTCTGTGCCTACAAGCATCCACCACTGACTTGGGCATCCAGTAGGAAAACGCCCTCCTTCACCTTTTACTCCAGTCATTCTCCCAGCAAATGTGGCCCACATTCCACAAATGAATGGAGAGGTGTTAAAAGAAAGAAGAGCTTTGCTCTCAGTTACTAGACCAATGCTGTCTTCGGTAATAACTCAGCTGAGAGAAGAGGAGGGAACCAAAAAAGTTTGGAGGTGTTTATGTTTGGCAGGACTGGGAGGAGGGCAACAGTGCAACCCCTGATTTCCTCCTTTGTTTGATTCTTAAGTAAAGGAGATTACCTTGAAGAGACCGGCCACTTTGTAACCAAAGGTCCTTTCCCAGAGATAAGATAGGTCCTGATTTTACAAAGAGGGACAGCAAGCTAGGGCTCTAGAAACATGTCTAGAAATGCTTTTATATATATATGTCTGTGTGTGTGTTTACACACACAGATATATACACTCACACATATATACACTCACACATCATTATATATATATGCAGTGTGCATGTATATTTCTCGCATACTTCTTGTATACATGAATAAAGATATATGCACTGCCCTGTATATATATGTTTTATATACTGGTTTATATATATGTATGTACACTGCATTGTATGTGTATATGTGCACTGTAGACTTGTTGTATACTTGTGTATATATATATCTGCACAGTATTTATGTGTGTATATATATAAAAATACACACACACTGCACTATAGACTTATCTGCTTGCATACTTGTGCATGTGTGTATATATGGATGTGTGTATATATATATGGATATGTACTGTGTGTGTGCGTGTGTGTATATATATATATATGTATAATATATGCACACTGAACTGTATGTATACGTATATATTGTCTATACAAGTATACAGTACACATACATATACACACACATATATACAGTGCAATGAGTCCACCTGGAGAGAGCACACAGCTGGAAGCTGGTGGGCCAGGAAGGTCCATCCCTTGCTGCTCGAGGGTACAATATACCAGTCATTGCTCTGGGGCTTATGTGAGGCACCTGTGGGGTCTACACCTGGTACCTGCCAACGGTGTGTCCCTCCTCCCCCCACCCCGTTGTGGAGGAGAGAGCTGCCCTCCCCTCTGCACTCCCCACCCCCACCCTGGGTTGCCCTTACCCCTGTGCCTGAGCTCAGACTCAGGGGAAAGGCAGGGCCCTCGGGACGTCACCTGCTCCAGGCAGGACCATCCCCACCCAGCTCACCCCAGCCGGAGCTCTGTCTAGCCAGGGAGGCGCTGAAAACCCTCCGAGGGTGTTTGTTGCCGAGAAGTTCCCGACTGCCTTGCCCTTGCCCTTGCCCTTGCCCCTGCCCCTGCCCCCCAGCCCGTACCTGCTGGCCAGGCTCTGCCTGCAGTGCTGCCTGAAGGGCATCAGGTGGTAGTTCATGGCGTCCAGCAGCAGCTTCTGGCAGACGGGGTCGGTGCGCATGAAATCCACCGACTGGACCCGCTCCACCAGCTCCGGGGCCGGGATGAGGGCGAAGCGGAGGCGCTTCATGAGGTCGGGCGCGTACTGCATGCGGGTCTCGCGGTCGTGCTCCAGCCAGAGCACGGACATCTGGAAGAGCGCCAGCTCCGACTCCACGGGCGGCGGCAGCGAGTCGAGCAGGGCGCGCATCTCCTCGAAGTTGAGCAGCAGCACGTCCTCCACCAGGTACTTGTTGGCCAGCTTCTTGGTCTCCTCCAGGCCGTGCAGGGCGGCGATCTTGCACACCTGCTTGTAGTTCTGCACCGAGATCTGGTCGTTGAGGAACTGCACGCACAGCTTGGTGACCTGCGGGATGTGCAGGATCTTGCTGACCGACAGCACCTCCTCCACCGTGTCCAGGGACAGGGTCACGTTGGCCGTGTACAGGTACTCGAGCACCAGGCGCAGCCCGATGGACGAGCAGCCCTGCAGCACCAGGTTGTTGATGGCCCGCGGGCTGGCCAGCAACTTGTCCTCGGGCGACGACGACGGCGTGCCCGGCTCCTCCGCCGGCGCCTGCTCCTTGGGCGGCCCCGC
>NW_005842347.1:1277153-1279653 GCF_000455745.1 Alligator sinensis | reverse complement strand
TATAGAGGATGGTGCTAGACCAAAGGAATAATATTATTGTACACATCTTCTAACACCATTTTCTTTGTTGCCCTCCTTCTGTGTCATTTCCCCATCCTGTCTCCCAGATTCAGATCCTTGGCAGGTTGAAAGAATCCTCATGAATCCTAAGATCCCCCCATTTCAGTAGTCGCTACAGCTATCAAGGATGTGAAGTGTCACTAAACTGTGGTAGATGGGAAGAGCAATTTTTATATCATCCTTGTGCTGTTGAACTTTACTGTATTACTGCTGTAATGGCTGTAAATAATCCCAGAGGGTTTTTGTATAGTTCTTCATTAAATGATGTGTCACTTACCCTTACGCCACTACGGACTGCAAAAAATATGTCTTTGAAGGATTCAGCTGACCCAGCCAACGTTTTGCAGATTTTGGGGGCTAACAAAATGAAATGTTTTGCTCAGTAGTGGGAAATACCAGGGTTTTTTTTTTCAACTTTGCTACCCTAAACCAGTATCAAAACCAAGGCTCATATTATTTCCATAAACAATTTTTGGCCATTCAGAAGCTATAATTGTTTAACCTTTGGCAATTATTTTTTTTTCTAGAGAGAAAACTGAATTGCACCAAATTGGTCATTTTCTTCAAAAGTCAGTGGGTTTAAGGGATTTAAGGTCCTAAATTTTACTTGCTTTTGAAAAATTATCAGTTGTCTCTGGGTGCGGGGGCAGGGGCAGGAGTTACTGTTCATCTCTTTGAGCCAGATTGCCTCTTCCCATGGAAAACCCTGTAGGAAGCTGGTAGGGGAAGAAAGTTTCATGTTATTTTTTCTTGTGAGGTTCCCCCATACCTTCAAGGAACCAAACCCTCCATCTGTTCTATAGAAGGAAAAGGGAGGTGTTTCTTCCCCCTAACCCAACAGAGAGAAAAGGGAGCTTGCCTTCGGGGAATTTCAGATCACTTGAGAACATCACTGATTTCAGGCTATTTATTGAAGGTCACAGTCATCGGCACAGAGGCCTCAAGCATCAGTGCTACTGAGCCCTCAGCCGGCCAGCTCTTGGCTTTGAAGAAAGTTCCACTGGATGGAGGGCCCTAACTTCAGATTTCCCACTGGCTGCTGGGGGAGGATGATATATGTTGTAAATGCACCTTTTTCCTTTACTCCCCATGTATTGATTCCTGACCCCTATAGATGTCACCCCATAGGGTCTTGTGGTGGGAAGGACAGTACTGAAAAAGACCTGAAACTTCTGTATGGGAAGGGGGAAATCTTCATAAAAAGAGCACCAATATGAACACGTAAGGCCGTGTTTTTAAACTTCTAGTTAATGATAATTCCAGTAACTAAGCAGAATGAATATTTTTAATACAAATTCTCTATTAAAGGATTATGATTTTTAAAATCCCCAGTAACATAGTTGTGTAAAATTAAACAAATCTCTATACACCTTATGCTCTATGTTATTATATTTCCATATTTTTTGCCACAATATACCTACAGTGTGATAGACACCATCACACAGATCAGAAATCAGCAGGCTCATTTGCACAGGACCTTAATAAAGGCCAAAGGTAAATATCAATTTGAAATACCTCTCTGTCATAAAGGCTGGTGGTAGGAACTGGATTTTAGCTTACTCCATTGTTCAATGTGCAGAAATTGCCTTTCTGTATTTGATCCATCCTGCTGAGCACTATCAGCGGTTTGCATCTCTGCCACTATTGCTTTTAAAATGGCAGCAGAGACGCGACTAGTTGTCAGTGCTCAGCAGGACTGTTCGCATGTAGATGCGATTTTGTGTTATAGTAAAGTAAAATTATTTTTCAAAATCTCAATAATCTTGAACAAGTGTACAGAAGAGATAGATCATCACTTAATGGCAAAGACTATGTCATACAATGTGTTTGGACTGCACCTAGTACTTTGTGGATGCTGCTGTAATTAAAATAAACTAATAAATGAACAAAAGCAATGTGGAATATAATCAGTAATATTGCCACACAGTCCCTATGACCTTACACAATATGTTTTGAGTTTTTTTATATAACTGATACATAATTGTGAAAATATATCTGGTATCACACTTGTTACCATGACATATATTCCTCATATCTGTAAGAACAGTAAACCCTCTTAACCCGTTTTTATGCCATGTATGCCAGGATAAAGAGTTGCTGTTGGGGTCAGAGCATGAGAGTGCAAGTTGAGACTTTAAGACTGTGTGATCAAACATGAATCATTTAAAATATCTGTGGCTTAGTTTACACGTTTATATAAAATGGGTACAGTAATAATCTACAGCGATTTTATGAAGCTTATTTAATATTTGTAAAGTGTTTTGTGAGGAAAAGGGGATGAGTGTGTATACATTTGTTTATACACAAATATTTACAGAAATATTTACACTAATCTACACAGATATTTAAGTAGCAAAATATTGTTATTATAAATTAATATATATTGAGGTGAGGTAATGATAACAGTCCTGTGCTGCAAAGAGTCATGATGTCACCTAAT
>NW_005842347.1:1272733-1277122 GCF_000455745.1 Alligator sinensis | reverse complement strand
CTGCTGAAGTTTTGGGGAATTACTGTGTACACCAAAAGGATAGATTCTGATCTTCAAAGCATTGAATTGCACAGGGATAAACTCAAGATTTCTCCCCACTAGACAGAGGATTAAGTTATACAAAAAATAAAAATATAATTATATTGGTGTACAACCAAAATGGCATAAAAAGTGTTTTATGCAAACCAAAAGAAAAGGTTGTAGAAAATCAGCACCTTTTAAAAATCTAGTTAGCTGTATTGCATCTAAAAGCATTGTCATAATTTGTGGGACTGAATTCACAACTGCTAAAAGCAACAGCTAAATATGTGGAAATTGCAATCAAAAGGTGGGCAGGATAACCCTCCAAGCATCCTTTCTAAATATGATTTAGTATTCATGAGCAGAGATGTAGTTAGACATGTGAGTCTCAGCCAGGCAGAAGGTGCAAATCTACCCTGCCTTCTTTCTGAGAACTCATCACTTAAGAACATAAGAAGTGCTATCCTAGGTCAGACCAATCATCCATTTAGCCCAGTATCTTGTTTCCGACAGTGGCAGTAATGGATACTTTATAGATAGGTACATATGAGCTTTAGTGCTTGTTTCTGCACCTTGGGCCTAACTCACGGATACACTGCTGTGCTTACATCCATCTTCATTAATCAAGCTATTTAAGCCCATGCCTAACTTTAAACCTACTGTTACGTGGTTTCCTATATAGACATGCTTTTATGAAAAAAGGTCTATATAAGCTTTCAACTTACAGTGAAAGCACTAGTGATCAGAGGTTAACTGGGCAGGTCTGTGCAGTGGGAGGTGGTGGTGCATGGGGCCCAGCTGCCATGACTGCAGTTTTTGCACCACCCCCTCCCAAGTGGTTGCCCAGAAATGGTGTCCCAGTTGCCTCTCCTTAGTTATGCTACTGTTACTGATTTAGAAGTCCTGGCCTAGCACACACCGCTTAATTAGACAAGGGAATTTCTGGTACCATGTGGCAGATTCTTCTAAAGTCCTGGTCAAGGCCTTAGGGGAGATATCCCCAGACTATTACAGTGCTCTTTTTCAATTCTTTTATATCCTGCTGTAACTTCAAGGTAGGATAATGCCTGTGATATATGGTGTGGAAGGTGCTTATTGACCAAGGGTAGGCTCTAGACATAAGAAAATGGCTGAATTTCAGTAGTCATAATTAGACTGAGCCTTTTTCATGTAGTAGTATTTACCCTTTAAATTCAAAGTGGCTCTTACAACCCCACAGAAAGTACCAAAGCTTATTTGTGAGAGAGGTTGCAGACCCACATCCATTCCCTACCTCTGAAGTTTTGTTGAGGAGATTTCATAGCCTGTTGCAGCTAGTCTTCAGATGCCAGGAACACCCCACAGATAACAGTAGCCCTTCCCATAGTACCTCTCTTGAACTGTCTCAGATTTGCCTTTTTCTCTGGGAAGGAACTGGTCAGATGCAGATTCAGTGGTGTAGACATAATAATTTAAAATAAAATGTAGAGTTAACTTTGACCACAATAATTTTACTCATTAACACAGTGGTGGGGGCATAAGTTAAACATAAGCATAAACAAGCAAGAGCATGCAAGCTATGGCTTACATTCTAACCGTATTTTGTCCCATAACTGCAAAGTCTTGCACATAACATACTAACCTGACTGCTTTCTGCTGGGCTGTGATTAAATAGTTCAACTTTTTCCTGTTGGCAGAGGAAGGAGCTCTTACTAGAGATTATGTATCATTACCTTCCCTACAACCAGGGTTACCCAACATTCTGAAGCACAGCTAAAACAGTATTTTCACTGCCACAAAATGTGGATTTTTATGATAGGACAGCTAACTAGACCTGGAGAGGTCAAGGCATTTCAATGTAGCTAGCTAAGTTCAACACTATACTCCACCTAACTACAGCTTCTGGCTAGTTGAGGTGAACTCCAGCCCGGGAGGATATCATGTTGATCTTGATTATCTACATCAACATATGAATTAACTGAATTAGACTTCCAAGAGGCCTTTGATCTAGTATCCCACAATGTCCTCGCAAGGAAATTGGAGGATTGCGGGCTTAACTCTGAGACAGTTGAGTGGGTGAGAAACTGGCTGCAGATTAGGAGCCAGAGAGTCATAGTGAACGGATCTGCGTCATCCTGGCAAGAAGTGGGCAGTCGTGTCCCACAGGGGTCGGTGCTCAGTCCAGTACTTTCCAACATCTTTATTAACAATTTGGATGTGGGGATGAAGAACTCACTGGCCAAGTTTGCAGACAACACCAAGTTATGGGGAAGCATGGTCACGCTTGAAGATAGGCTACAGTTACAGGCAGACCTAGACAGGCCGGCAAGTTGGGCGGTTCGGAACCTGATGAAGTTCAATGTTGAGAAATGTAAGGTGCTCCACCTCAGGACGAGCAACCCCCAACACACCTACAGGCTTGGCGGCACCAAACTGACTAGCACTGCAAATGAAAGGGACCTGGGAGTAATAGTAGACCACAGTATGCACATAAGCTGACAGTGCGATGCTGTAGCCAGTAGAGCAAATAATACCCTGGCATGCATCAATCAATGCATCTCCAGCAAAGCCAAAGAGGTGACTCTTCTGCTCTACTCAGCACTGGTGAGACCGCAGCTGGAGTACTGCATCCAGTTCTGGGCACCACACTTTAACAAGGACATGGACAAGCTTGAGAGAGTCCAAAGAAGAGCCACCCATATGATCAGTATCTTAAAATGAAAGCCATACAAGGAAAGGCTGAGGGATCTGGGAGTCTTCAGCCTCAAGAAAAGAAGGCTGAGAGGGGACCTGGTAGCAGCTCCGTTACACAAGGGGAGTACATCAAGGGCTCGGTGAGCAACTGTTCAGCAGCACCCGAGGGGAAAACCAGGAGTAATGGCAACAAACTCCTAGAAGAGGATTCAGGCTCAACATTAGGAAAAACTTCTTCACAGTCAGGATGTTCAAACTGTGGAATAAGCTCCCTCCAGAGGTGGTGCAATCGCCTACCTTGGAAATCTTAAAGAGGAGACTAGACAATCACCTTGCTGGGGTCACCTGACCCCAGTTTTCTTTCCTGTTTGGTGCAGGGGGCTGGACCTGATGATCTTCCAAGGTCCCTTCTGGCCTTACAATCTATGAATCTATGAAACTGCTTTATCTCCACTAGTTTTTACAGCAAGCCAGCAAAGTGGTTAAGCTAAACTAAGTTAGGTGTCTTACTGTAGAAAGACACCTTTTGGCAATAAAGAGATAGTGTTAGCTGGGGGTGTACTGGATGGTGAGAAAATGTTAACAGGAGGAAAAGTAGGCTTTTGATTTCTTAGGTTGTTTGTGTAGCTCTTAGAAACGTAGAGAATTACATCTACTAAGCAAAGTTAAAAATGCCGTTGTTTCCTTTTCTTCCTGTTGGAGCATTTCACCTCAGTCGAAGTGCTCTGTCATATACACACATATATACACATACACATACATGTGTGTATATATACATATATGTGTGTATACACACACGTGTGTGGGGGGGGTAAAGAAATAAAATCACATGTGAGACTAGATGCCTCAAGCAACTGATGACAGGATAAAAAAACATTTCTAGTCCAAGTTGCTGGTACAAATCCAGCTTAAGTCACTAGAAACTAAAAATAATTACAGCAGGGTCATGCATGCCAGTGTGGCGTGTGCACCTCAGGCCAGGTGGCGGGGGAGCCACAAGGGACCCAATCCTTGTTGCAGCAATGCAGCACCAGACCCTTCTCTGCTGTCAGTCCTGAGGCATATGTGCAGCCACCACTGGCAATGAGCTAGACCAGGGCTTCATGGTGCAGCTGCTTGCAACCTCCCCACTGCCTAGTGTGAGCAGCCATGGTGAGTGGCAGGGGCCTGCCCAGAGCTTGGGTCAGCTGTGGCAGGCAGCCAGGAGGCTGCAAGCAGCTGCACCAGCTTCTGCAGAACCTCAACCTGGCTTGTTGTTGGTGGCGGGTGCATGTGCACCTTGGGGGAGATGGTGGGGAAGGGGCTGGGGCTGTATTGCCACAAGGTTGAGGCCCTTGTGGCTCCCCTGCTGGCATGCCAACATCTTGCAAGTTGAGGTTATGGGTATTTTTGGCACTCCATCCAAAAATGTTGCTGACCCCTGAATCACAGTCTGATGGCTGGTGGGGGCCTGTGTGAGATGAATTGCTTATTTCAGTCCAGTTTGTGGTTCAAATAACAAAAGACATGATCACATTCAGCACTAACTGGCATACTGTTGGAGTATAAATAGAGCTGCATAGTCTGGTCTGGCATGGAGACTATACTGTCCTCTCCTGACTTCAAACTGCCTACCATGGGCCTTATGAGTGGTTGCTCTCAGAACTGAATACAGGGTGAAGGAAACAGTATATTGGTCCTGTTTATGTTGTACCA
>NW_005842347.1:1232154-1272723 GCF_000455745.1 Alligator sinensis | reverse complement strand
TAATAATATCATGCAGAAATAATGAAACCAGCTAAAACTGAGGAAAAACACAAACAAAACCAGAAATTACATGTAATAAAATCATAAGTATTGTCAGGGCTCTACCGAACCATACTAGACTGTCATCACAGTTTGCATATGGCTGCCAGACCTACTCAGGTTAAGTGGATGGTTTTCTCAGGGTGAATTTATACATTACATTTAGACCATACTAAGGGTATTTCAAATGCAAATATCTGCACGTGAAAGCTTGTTAACTCATGTTAAGTGTCCTCTGAATGTCTCAAAGTTACACTTCTACAGGGAAGGGTTAACACTTCTTCAGGCAAGGGTTAACTCTACCAAGCTCATATTAGGGTAACTTCAGTCTGCTCCATGGAGATAAAATGAGCAGTTTGCAGTCCTTCAGCATCCCAAGATGCACAGCTCCCAGCGCTGCGCCCTGCACCCGCAACCCCAATCCGGAGCAGGGATAGAGCCTAGGTTTCCCAGTTCCTAGCCATGCCTCTGCTCAACAGCCTGTTCATGGCAGGTCAGAGCTGTGTAGGAAAGAAAAGGTATTAGCCCTTGATGTGTGACTGCTCACAGCATGCTCTCACTTTAATACGACTTAACATTCCACAGTTTTAGTATGGTCTAAGTGTATCATGTAACTTTACCCTCACTCGTGCTACTCTTGACCCACAAGACTTCCTCCGATGCCATGTATTAATTTATGTCTAACAATAAGTAAAAACTCCAAACATCTCAAAGCTGAGAACTGACACTAGAAAAAATGGATTGTATTTTAACTCAACCATAAAAGGCTACCTGAGAAAGAAAAGGCTAAATTCACTGCTGGCATAACGGGGCATGGTCCTAATGATTTCAGTGGAGCTGTACCTACTCACTCCAGTTATGAATCTGACCAATAGTCTTTTACTGGTGATAAAACAGACACAGGCAGAATGAAGAACACCCTGGTGCTGAGAAATTTCATTTTTTAAATTAGACATATTTTAGTTATAGGAGACTGCAAAAGTGGTTGAAATAATAAAACTTTTGGATTGCTGTAGTCCTTATCTTAAGAACAGCTGCAGTGATTTAAAATGAATATGATTAAAAGCAAATGTATATATTGCACCTTGACTTTGGTTTCAGACCTGAATGGATTTTAACTGCTGAGCAACAAACCCTTGAAAATGGGATTAATAATGGAAATATAGGCATGTTTTTAACCATTGTGATGCTGCTGTAACCCTTACGGTTCTACACAGTCCTTGGTCCACTCACAAAACTCCCAATGATATACACCCAGCCTAAAAATACTGTGGTGATCCAAGTTATTTTGGAAGTTACAGTTCATTATATCATGAGATTTCATGCAATAGTTCCGTTGTCGAAAATAAATTTACCACATGGAATCTCACAACATATTGTGCAGTAACTCAGAAAATAACTTGGGTCACCATTACATCCACACATTTATTTATATATATATGTATGCATGTATGTGTGTGTGTGCACGTGCACATGTGTGTACATATGTATTCATTAACGGCATTTATAGATGCTGATCTATTAAGTCATTTTTTTCCTATACTACCTTCAGACCTTTTGTATGAAGCAGAAAAAAACATCATTAAAGCTATGCTTTGCCAGACAATTACTTTGTCAAATCTCAAGAAATTGCATAATAAATTGTATACATGCATCAAACATGAACAGCAGAGGGGTATAACAAGCTATGTATTTCCAGTCCACTTGTTCTTTCATCTAAACAGTAGCTTTTGTTTTGAAGAAGAATCCTATATTCTTTTCAAAGCCTTGCATAAAATGTGCATATACATTTATCTATCAAACTAAGTAGAAATAATTGAAACACTTAATATGCACAGTAATAAAGAAACGCACGAACAGCTTCATTGTTAATGTCTATTGATTATTTATGTTTTCAAATAGTCAAATGTAGCTACTAATATTTTATCATGTTAGTCTATATGTGCACTTTGGCTTTACCTGTTTATTGGCAAATTTACTATCCACATTATGGGTGTTTTTATTGCTGTACACTCATTTGCTATGCGCATAACTGAGGTCAGTTTACGAACTGACTAGTGTTTACTCAATTTGATTACTATGTAACATTGCTGAGACTATTTTCCCCTTGGAAAATTAACTGTACAAGAAAGCCCAGTAAATCTTTACTTAAAAATTCCAAACTTTAGATTGATTTCAGCAGTGGGTCTGTATTGATCCAAAAAGCTTTGCGTTCCTAACTAAAAACTAATCTTTATTTCACCCTTTAGTGACTGCAGCCATAAATATGTTCACTCGTACTGGAGTTTAGTGGATTAATGGTTATTGGAGATTGTGGCTTCCAACTGAGGTTGGTAAACCTTAACCTTTGGAGGACAACATGAAGGCATTTACCCCTTGTCATCTATAATAGCTAGGTCTATTTTTGACAGTTACCTGAGTGTTAAAAAGGAGACAGAGCAGGAGATAGGAAATAAAGTGCCAACAGCTCTCTTTAGCTATTAATCACTTATTAGGCTGACTACTGTATCTGGACCTGACTCTTTCTGATGCAGAAGCATTGAAATGAATCCATTTGTCTCATTCACAATACCAGGAAGGAAATCCAAAATTTTTCAGCATAATTTTCTGTTGAGTTAGTCCAGTCATAGAATTAAAAGATAAAAACAATGCGACTCTTCTTCTCATATTTTTTGCTATTTGCAAGAGAGATGCTATATAAGGAAGCACAGCCCTTCTCACTGTTCTTAACAGAGGGCTTTCAAAGGCAGCTGGCAGGGAGCGTTGCATTATAGTCAACTAAGGTAAGATATTAGTTATGACTGAAAACATAATTATATTGGTCGTTATAAAAATCCTAATTGCATTAAAGTTTTAAAGTAAGATTATTCCTCAACATTGTTTTCAGAAATGGATGTCAATTAGTGTATAAGTTATGAATGATCCAGCCCTACAAACCCTTATTCATATAAGTCAAGTTACTTGAGAAAGTAAAGCAAGTGGAATGATATGATTAACAATTATCCCCATGAGTGAGAACTGAAGGATCTGGCCCTAATTTTTTTTTATTAAAGATAATAGTGATAATTGAGTTCATAAACCATTTCTTTTATGAGCAATAAAGAGGAGGTTTCATTGGATCATGAAAAACACAACATGGTAGCTATCAACTGACAGAGTGAATAGATACAATTCAATAATCATTGCTCAAGAAAGTATACTGATTTAAATGGAAAACTTTCTTGTGCACAAAATACTGAATTGGACCCACAGTTAGTATAGGGAATTGTTTTTCATTAATTTGTGCCATCTCAAGACCCTTACTTACTTCTGCAAATATTCCCACTTGACTTCCCTGTGAATATTCATATGGCAAGACTGACACCAAATTTCTTGATGATCAATCTTTCTGTAATATTATTCTTTCTATTTCTGTTAATTTTTTATTTCCTAAATCAAATTTCCAGGAAGGAAACTTGCTTTTGTAATAACACAGGATTTCATTAACTGGCAGCTGCAGCAAACAATTCTAAGCACTTGAAGTCCCTCAGGACATTTTCCCAATATCAAGGTAATCGGGGCCAATGGGATATAATCTGGGAACAGTTCCTACAACAGGTTTCTAATCTTGGACCAAAAATCATAATCCCAGAAGACATGCTGATGGCTTACTGCACCTTGACATTCTCTTCCAATATTAAGTTGTAAATTTTGCATCTGTTTTGTTCATTAAACTAAGTGCACTGATTCCAACATTTAAGCAAAGGTAAAGTGATTGTAGGGAGATAGAACACCTGCTAGGTTAGGTTGCTACCCTTATTTTGCAATTTCCTTTGTCTTATGCTTTCTTCATTCCTCTTTATTCCTCACCCCTTCATTCCTTAGTTTCAAAATGCTTTGCAATTCACTGAGAAAGATTAAGGAAGGTTAATAAAGCATAGAGGCATGCTTTCAGAGCTACAACCCAAATTTCTTTGTATACTGTCTTCAACAAAGAGCTAGGGAAATTTCAGGGCTTCACACAAACTGTATTAACAGAGACAGCATCTGGACCCCATGAATGATAATAGATTTAATAATAATGCAAGGGCCAGATTTTATTAAAGGCTCTTGCACATTTTGGAGGATCTTGGCCTAAATCTTTACTCCCATTCTTTGAAAAGTTAGCCTTAAAACTGTGAACTGGTTGTGGAGCACAGAAGAAGCATGTTGCCACACACTGCTTCTGCAGCAGGAACCGGGGGGAACTAAATCTGACTCTCCCTTTCCTACATACACTTCATACAAAATGCTGTCACTTAAGTTTACGGTGTATCCTAAAAATGCTAGTTCACTAGCCTTCGCCAAAAGCCTCATTTCTTTTGCATAGTGGTGTGATAATCGTGGAGAGAAATGGATTGCGTTTGGGACAGAGGAAACAACAAACTGTTTCCCAATCCATCACTAAATCCTAAGGTCAGCCTTTCTTGTTAAATTGTTTAGCCTTAACTGAATGCATGTTATTGATGTACCCATAACAGTTGCTGCAAAGGGAACTGTTCTCGTATCTCTCATTGATGTTCTACATGTGCACAGAGATATGCCACATAATCCTCTCAACCTTTCACCCTCAGATCTCCATTCTGGTGGGACACGAGAAGGACCAGAGGGAAGGGTGAGGCCAACTTACTGCTACATCCATAGGAGTGCAGAAGTCAGTCTGGCCCATCCCTGCCTCTACTGAGAGTTGCTTGCTCAGTCACAGCCCACAATAAAAGAAGTATGTTTCACTATTCAGAAATATTCTCTCCACCAAACTAGACTACGGATATTTGTTCCATACTTCTTTCATCGGCTAGGAAAGCATCACTAGTCAGGAAGGCCTGTTAACCTCAAAAGTCAAAAGGAATTCATTTGAAAACTGACCATTCATGGGTGACTGGTGCCACCTTAGTCGGGAGGGCACATACCCCCCAGCGACCAGTCAGCAACTTTTGGGGGGGGGGGGGGGGGGGGGGGGGGGGTGTCCCGATCGCTCCAGGAAGCGGCCACAGCACTCCTGGAAGTGGCCGCGGTGCTACATTCGGGGATCCCACTCCCTGGCTGGCACTCACGGGGGGGGGCACCGGCACTCCAGCCTGTCCCCCCTGCCTGATACCTAAGCGGGGAGCACAGCCTGTCAGGGGGTGCATCAGCACTCTCAGGGGGTGCACATGCACCCCTGTGCACCCCCTGTGCGTTGCCACTGTGACCATTCTTCATCAGCAGCGAGGACTGAATCTCCATCTGATCAAGCATCACACAGCCAAAGTCTGTAGAACAACTTGCATGATACTGAAAGTTGCAAGACAGCTTGCATGCCACTTTTACTGCTGCAGCTTTGAAAAACAGTTGCAGCAGAGAACCTCCAAGGATGGGGGAGCCTACTGTATCAGGAAGGCAGTGGAAAAAGTAAAACAGTGAAACTGATGTTTTTTTAGTTGGGGACAGAGTATGGAACTGATACATTTTTGCAGGGAAGAGGAATCACGTGCATTCCCAAGGCAGAAAATTTTCTTGGAGAAGTTTGTTAAAACTGTCAGCACAACATGTGTTATACAATAGCTAAGGGCTCACTGGGGCCACCCAGGGATATAATGCTAACTCCCTTGGAAGATACAGGGCAGTGTACACATGCTATTAGCATGGAGCAATAAACTCTGGTGCAGTTGATGTGCTCTTAAGTGTTTTTATCACATGGACTTGGTGCCCACAGTGTAGCAACAAAATTGATTCAATCAACAGGAATAGCTGCTTTAAAGCTAATATGATGTATTGAGTTACAAATTTTTGCCTAATGCTTAAATATGGATTTACATGATGGACCATAACAACTCCAAATGTGCCATTTATGTTTATCGTGTAATTAATTATGAGTTTTCAAAATTAGAATGCAGATCAAAATAGGTCTTTAAAATGCACTGTAATTATTCAAATGGCTTCTTGGTGTAAAAACGCACTTTTTGAATAGTCAAAAAATACAAATTATTTAGATTGTGTGCTCCTCTTATTAAGACCCTACATGAGTAACTTGAGTAGTACTGTTCAATGGGAATACTTGCATACATAGCATTACTTTTAGGAGCAAGGCCTAAAATTGTAAGAGCCCCAAGGTAAGGGGCCATTTTTTTGTATACTACCAAGGACTTTGCCAGCACTGAGACCATATTACTATTTGTTATCAGGTAAATATAATTTTATTAAAATCATCTGGTCTGTACTTTGTTGTTATTTTTGTTTGTAACTCAGAAATTTAGAAAAATATATGTATTTTCTGTTTGGGGACAAATATAAGGTGTGGGCTTATGACTAAGGGTCTACCTAACTCGAGGAGGTGGCCAGCCCATTTCACAAGGAGATTGCAGGGCCAGCAGCCATTTTCACAGGCCAATAATGGCACCCCCCCCATGCCTCTGATTGCCCGAGAAGCCCCAGTAAGCCTGCCCCTCACCACTAATTGCTGCAAGATCTATCTGTTATATGGCTCTGCTCCTCACCACTGATTAGTTGTGAGGGCTGTCCATTAGGGGTGTGTGAAGCAGGCAGTATTCAATTTGGATTCGGCCCAATTCAGGGGACAGTGATTTGACTAGCTGATTTGGATCACTGTCCCGATTCGATTCAGTCGAATCAGAATCTGAAGATTCGATTCTGATTAGGAGAATCAGTAATTCAGTCATAGACACAGCTTTATATGTTTTTACTATGTATCTCGAGGTACCAGGCATGACTCATGAACGCTGAGATGGTAGGGCAGATGGAGCATCCCACGGGACCTTGGGGGACCCCCGTAGCTCCCCAGCTTGGTGATCGGCCATGGGGAGACCCTGGGTGCCCCCCCAGACCCAGGAGGCACCAGTCACCGAGCCAGAGGGCAGGGGGTTTCCCTGTGCACTCCACGGTGGACCTGGAAGTGGACTGGAAGTTCTTCTGGTCCAGTTCTGGGTCCACCACTGAATGCATGGGGGACGCCTCCTCGCCCTGTGCTCCTGTAGAACGTTCCATCCGCCCCACCATCTCAGCGTTCACAAACTACACCTTGTATCTTGAGGTATGTAGAAAAAACGTATAAAGCTGTGTCCATAGCTGAATCATTGAATCTCTCCGAATCTCTCCGAATTGATTTGGAGACTTCCAATTCAATTCAGAGAGATTAATGGGTCTCCTGATTCAATTCAGATTCGGAGATTCAGCTGCCGAATTGGGCCAAATCTCCTTCGAATCAAATTAGCAATCAAAGCTTTGCACAGCCCTACTGTCTGTCATACAGCCCCGCCCCTCACTACCAATTGGTGGAGAGGGGTGGTGCCACATGACAGGCAGCCCTCTCAGCCAATCAGTGGTAAGGGGGGGGGGGGGCAGCCATCTTGGGCTCCCTCTTGTGTGGGCCTCCCCTCTAGGGAGCCAGCATTTTATTTTTCATTAAGTTTTCTTATGTTTTTCTTTGCAGATTTCACGGACATTGCCTGCTTTCATGGGCAATGCCAGATGTAACGATTTCTGCGAAATCCGTGAAATTGTGATTTTGGTTGTCCCTACTTATGACTGCTTCTTCACAAATGTTGCATCTCACTCCATCAACCTGCATCTGCACAATTCAGTCAGCAAACAATAACTTGCCAACTTGCACAGGCAAATTTTGCATGCATAAATGTGGGAAATAATGCTTGATCCCCATTTGATATCTTGACCCTGTAAGGTTTCAGCACAAAAGTTATTCTTTTAGTTTGTCCAGTGTTCCAGCAGATTACAAATATTTCCATGTTCAACAAAGGGCTCTCAAACCAAAGCTCAGAACATGCAGTTATTCCAGGGGTGAAAACTTTACTTACCTGTGCTGCAAAACCTCCAAAGCAAAAGGACCAACTATTAAATGTTTAAAGGACAAATATAAAACTCAAGGTAGCATGGTCTTTTCCCACTCTGTACCCATCTAATTCTATGTAGAGAGAGGCCATCTTTTCCTTTCAGTTAATTATAACTTGCATTGAGTAGTATCATGGAGAGAGGCATAAAAAGCAGCAACACTAATAGTACTCAAGGGGAATTTAGGAGCTCTACTGCAGAACAAAAATGGCCCAGAGAAGTGTTGTGGCAATAAATGAGCCAGTTTGATACCAGTCAAAGTCCACACACAAATGGATATATTTGCTGTATACTGGCCACACTTTTTCAGAATTGTGAAATAATGCTGTTTCTGGAGGGAAAACTCCACTTTTGGATTAAAAATGTGGTAGATTCATCATGCATTAAATACACTTTAGCCATTGCACGATGATCCAAAGAAAGTTTTGAAATCTTTCTAAGAGTAACTTCACTAAATCAGTCAAGAAATGTAAAACCCTGAGGCCTGAGAACAGATTACCTAAAAGAAAGCCTTTTCCTTTATGTCTCATTAGACTGGTGAGCTGGCACACTCATACTGTCTTCCTAAGGCCTAAATCTTTGAGATGATGGTAGGAATTCCTCAGCAGAAGGCTCCTAAATACTTCCAGTGCACTATCAGAGATTGTATAGGGTGGGCTTCAAGCAAAATGAAAGGCCCATTAAAGATCTCTAGCATTTGGCTGATTGTTTTTATTTAGGCTTTTTTTTAACAGTTAACTTGTGCAAATTTTCAAGGCCAAATAATGCCTTAAATATTTGGCATGGACAGGGAGCAATGTAGAGCCACCCCTCTGGATAACACACACATGCTTTTTATGTTAAAGAGATCCCATTCCTTCCTCTCCTGACTGGCATGACATTTTTTGCACTGTTTTCTTTTATCTGCAGTTCAGTTGCAGTAGTCTGTTGGTTGGTTTGATTCTGTGCCCATCCTTTTTCTTCTCTCTCACTCACTTTCTCTCTGTGGAGGGGGCAATGGCTACTCTTCTTGAGGAACTTTTTGTTCTATTAGTAAGTTCCAACCTCTCAGAGAAATGTGGATAGGGAGGATTTCAAAAAAGGGCTCTAAAACTATAGTAAAAGCAACCTTCTGGATCTAGGGCCGGATTAATGCATAGGCCAGCATTTCCCGACTGGTGTGCCATGGCACACTTGTGTGCCGTTGGACATGTCCAAGTGTGCTGTGGAATCTTGGGTGGGTGTGGCTCCCAGTGGTGCCACCACCACCGCCCCACGCCACCACCATGCCCCAGTCAGGCCCGTGCCAATAGCCCTCCACTGCTCCTGCTCCGTGTTCGGCCACTCCCCACCCCCGGCTCCGCATTCGGCCAGTGTGCCGTGGGATGGAAAAGGCTGGGTAAGTGTACTGTGGGATGGAAAAGGTTGGGAAATGCTGGCATAGGCAAACTAGGCACATACCTACGGCCCTGAGCTGGGGGTGGGTGGGAGGGGGGCTGGTCCTTCCCTCCATGGCAGAGGCACGAATGGCCCTGTCTGCCTCCCTTCCCTTCCCTCTGCTGGCCTCACTGTGGTGGCAGCTGCTTCCAAACAGTGACTCCAAGCCCCACACCCCATGGACGGTAGCACCAGGGTGGCAAGGGGGGTCTCAACTGGCTCAGGACCCATGAGTTTGTTTGCCTAGGGCCCACTAAAGGGTTAATCTGGCCCTGTCTGGATCTCTTTCATGTTTGTAAAATGCACTGCAACATCATCATTTCTCAGTTCACACTCTACCCTATATTTTTCTGCTCTGAACAAAATGGGAGTGATGTGATCATAATTAAGGCAATGTCACAGCCATTACCTCAGGAACAGAACATGTGATTTTGAAGTGTTTTCTCATAAGACATACTTATATTGAGATGAACCTGAATTGTAACACTGGATCCAAACAGCTCACAGGCATTGGGGAAAATCAGACCCAAATCTCATTTTTATAGCTAGACCTTTGCACTATAACAGGCTGGATACAAATATTGTAGCAGTTACGAGCCAGATCCAAATTTTGCATTACAAGCCTTCATTAGTTTTATCAGACTATGTTCCAGACACCCTACCCTCACAATGTAGCTGATCTGCTGGCCTGGCTGATTTCATGCAAAGCCTATGCACCATTTTCTTGAGCATAGCAAAAACACTAGAAAACTTGGCAGACCTTGCTAGAAAGTCTCCACCCATTTTTTTGTGTTTCCTTTCACTCCTGTAAGGAGGTAAAGATAGTCTGCTGAGCTCCACAGCTCTAGCCTGTAGGAGTGAAGACATCTAGTAAGACGCAACAAGGGGGTAAAGGCAGGTTTACTGAAAGAAAGGGAAACCAACTAATCAGTACTGAAGATACATAAGGAGAGGTGGAAATGTAAGGAGAAAAAATCCCAGATCTGTCACACATGTTAATTAAACCAGAAGTGTATTATAATTTACTATGATTTATCATTAACTCAAATGGCTGTGCACCATGTATAAGATTCTATGGTACAGTTACCAAAAATGGAAAACTCCTTCCTCCTGCACCATCAATTTTTTGCACTAATGGAAAGACTTAATGATTTACATTGTTCAAAGAAGCACGCCAACAGACCAAATGGAATTCCAGCTGGTCAGTAACGTAGGGTACCTCCTATCTGAACTGGTTTGCAGCTAATGGCCTCACAATGTATGAAAAGCTACTCAAGGGAGGTTGAGGTGGTGGCAGACCCTGAGGGCACTGAGAGACATGCAGCTCCCTGCTATAATTCATGATGCTTCACAGAAAGCACCATGAGTTACAACGACCCCTCCTCCCCCACACCCCAAGAAACATTAGCTGCTTGGTCGGGGGGAGGGGAGATCCATGATTGAGCTCTACTTTGGAGCTGATCCATCAGAGAGAAGCTGTCTATCTGCCTGTCTATCCCCTATCCCCGTCCTCCTGGTCTTCAGGATGGGAAGAGGGAAGGGAGGGGAAGGAGCTCCATCTAGGGTTTGCCCAGCCTGTGCTGGAGGGTGGGGTGAACAGATTGGAGTTCCCCCGAGGTGGGAGGCTCCAATCCACCCACCCCATCTTTCAGCACAAGCTGAGCAAACCCCAGATGGAGCTCCCTCCCCTCCATTCCCTTCTCCCAACCTGAAGACAACCCAGCCCTGCTCCTGGATTGGGACATACAGAAGTTAATGATGGCACTCCACTTTGGAGTGCCTTCATCTGATCCCTCATTAAATAAGCGTTAATCTGTCCCTTGATTGGGCACTTTGAAAGCGCTCTGCAGCCATGCGCTTCTGTCAGGGCATGGCTGTAGAGCACTTTCAAGGGGCCAATCACATGGCAAACATAACTTCATCTGCACCCTGAGTGCAATGACCTATATGTTTTGTCAGTTTTTTGTGACTGGAAAATTGTGAAGAAGCAAATTAAGGCAGTATGAAAAATAAACATGCAGCACAGCAATACATTCCAAGGCCTTAATGGCACATACTACATTGTCTCTATTATCAAATGGAAAAAATGCAAGAGACAGGGATCAAAGGGTTAGCTTTTTAGTGATCTTGTCATGCTGCTTCTTAAATGATAATGTAAAGGTTTTAAAAAACATTTACCATAATTTCCACTAAGTGTCACAGCCTAGTGAACCATTAAAAGTGAACCAGTTCACTGAACTGAACTGAAGTGAACAGATGGAATTCCAACCTCACTATGCTTGAGAGACTCCATGAACAATACAAAGTCTTCTTTTAAATCTCCTCCTCTGAGCTCATTACTCAGTGCAAATATGTGGTGGGTGCTACAGTCACAAAGGCTGTGGATCTTTCCTCTAGCAAGCCCTGATGTGCTGTATGATTTTTAGAAATCTACTTTTATTTTCACACTAATGTAACTGTCTCTCTGTTTCTCATATAATAAGATGGCTGGATAAGATGGATGCCCTGATTTTAGTTTTCCAGGGTTTTATGGATCACCATTAATCTCATTTTCTCCAGATTTCACTTTATAAACCCAATATTTTCCTTGGAAACAGATGTTTATGCCCCTGCAGTCCTGAAATTCCAGGGAGATATATTATTTAGGCACTGTTGATGCTATTGCACTTGTTTCGGCTCCTTTAAATTTCCTTCCCTTCTTCTCTACACAGGCATATAATTCTGCACAGCTATGCACGGTCTTGCTCCTTCTCCTTTACTTTTTTAGAGCTATTTATGAGTTAAGCTTCATGGAAATTTGGATCTTTATCGCAGGGCTGAAATTTCCACAGAGTTTTGTGATTTTGTTAACAGAGTGTGAGTCATCTCCTCAGGCCAGTAAAGGCCAGTAGGGTATCTCTATGTTCCAACAGGGCATGTAAATCAGTTACACAGCAGCTCAAAGAACAGTCAGTCTGGTGTGGTGGCTGAAGGAAAGAATCTGTGCCCACTCTCTGGCTGAGAGATGCAGAATTGTTCAGGTGAGAGAAAATCATGCAACGAACTCCTGTCCTTCCAGGAGCAGCCACCTCCCCACAGCCCAGCCTGGACACCTGGATATCCTCAACCTTCAGGCTGCAGCTAACACTGCACAGGTGCCTTAAAGAAGAAAAGCATGCAGTCTTCTTTCCCTCTAGACAGTATGTATCATGCACAGGCATGGAGTGGTGTCTATCTCTTCCTCACATTTCTGTTCATCAGTGCCAGATGTGGATTTTTACCTTGCAGTGCTTAATATCTTCCTTGATGTCATCATAGAGGACTTGACTGACACACATAAGGTGCTTGAGCTAGTTACAGTCATGGATTCTGAAGACTCAGTTGAAAGACTAGGGGGCTGATACACTGTCATAGGAAAAGAGGAGGACTTCTCCTTATAATGTGCGCTAAGGTCCAGAGCTCAGATTACTTGAAAAGTGTTCAGGAACCCTTGCTATGGAAGGTCAAAGGTAAAAAGTCAAATGGTCCCTGGTCCATCCTAAGCCTTGGTTAAGTCACACTGTGAAAATCTATGCCATTCTAAGGAATGATGTAGCTAGTTTCATATCTGACCAACTTTGACTCCCCAGTGTGAATGACCAATACCCATATACAACTTGGGTTGACTAAGGCCACCAATAGATCCTTATCTGAAGGTCTGATGGAATCTGATCCACAATCCCAACAATTGCACCTCTTGCCATGCCACATGTGCATGGCAGAAGGCATGAATTTGGGATCAGGGATCATATTCCAATCACACTATACTTGCCGGTGCAGGGGGAATTCAGGGTTATGACACATGGATCACAATCCCAAGCACCCCCTGCACTGCAAGTTGAAAGCTGGGTGCTAGAAAATCAGCTGATTGTCACCTAGCTTTAGGAACCTACAAAGTCAGTTTGAGAAAATAGTAACATTTCTCTACTCTCCCCATCCCCATATTATTTCAGCATTTCAAGTTTGTCTTTGCTAGTCCCACATACTGATACATTTTTATTGATTCAGCTTTCTAAAGATGAATTGGCAAGCATCAACATGTATACAATGGTAACTGCTGTTAAAAAGAAAGGTTTTTAGGATTCATTGCTGTGGAGTAATTCTCAGGTTTCCATAAGTCTCTGTGACAGCTTTTGAGCCATCAGTATGAGAGCCCACTGTCAAAGACTCTAGCTCCTTTTCTCTTAAGCTTTAACTGGGGTTTACAGTCTGAAGAATTTTACTGTGTCATAAATGCTAGATGTTGGGAATTTGAGAAACAACAATTTTTCCAGGACCTTACGACTGTGTGAATCTGAATGTTGAAAGTTGGGCCGTTTCTATAGGATGCTGAACTGGAACCCCAAATCCAAATCCCTCTTGACTTCTGGAAGTTTGCAGCCAAACTGCCTAGATTAATGCTTAAAAGCATTAAGCTTAATGGCCCACAACAGCTCGCCAAAACTCCTTAAGTGGCTCTGCTCTGGGGTCCCTGCCCAAGGAAATGGTGCCCATCACTGGGATGTGTGAGCAGCAGAATGTGGCTCTGGTCCAGGCCCCAGCCCTGTGCTATTAATGCCCCGCAGTCCTGACCCTGGCCCTGCCCACCCTTTCTGCTCCCAGATGCCACTCCCAGGCTGCCCATGGCTCCCTCCCATCCACCAGGCTGAGCACACTCTGCCTATGCAGGTCCTGGGCTGGTCTCAATGGACACCCTGCTCACCCTCTCTGTCCAGCATTCCTAGTGGTGGGTACAGGTTAGGTGGGTTGGGATACCTGGGCAACAGGGCTGGATCTGGCAGTGGTGGTGACACTGGCAGCGGCAGCTGGAAAGAGCCACCGCTGCTGGAGCTGCTTGGAAGCAGAGTCTGGCCACTGCACCACCAAAGCCTCCCTGTGAACCCAGGGGTGGTGGGACCAGCCACACAAACCATGGCCCAGGCTGCCTCCCGGGCCTAGGCCAGACGAGTCTGAGGGACCTGCCACAGGCTGGATAAAATCCCTTGGCATGTCAAATCTACTCTGCAGGCCATATTTTGCTCACCCCTGTGGTATGTGCTGTTCAGAGATGGGGCTGAGGGAAGTAGGTTTGGGATAGAGAAGAACTTATTTTCCTTACAGAAAAACAATCCAGCCATAATGCTCAACAAAGCATTAAAAGAGACTGCCAACGAAATAAAACATTCCTAAAGGGGCATGAGCTGCTGGCTAGTCAGGCGTGTTTAGCCTTTCCCCATGTGGCTGGAGTGCATGCTGCAGTCAGCAGCAAGCTCTAACCAAGGGCGCATTGTATCTTCTCAAAGAAGAACCAAAGTCCTTTCCTAATCACATTTCCCTTGCCTACCTTAAGGAGTCTTGATTTCACTGGCAAAAATCCCATCCTTTGTGGAGGATACATTGGGCGGTATTTTTGGCCCCCTTTCTTGCACTGGTCACGGTAGAATTTAGTCCTGTTTCTTTTGGCTGTTCTACCAATAATAAAGCAGAATGTAACTGGAGTTTTTGTGTGTCTTTTTTGGGATCGCAATTCACAGCATTTTGGAGTAGGAAGGTTTGTGCCAAATGTCAGCTCAAAAGTAATAAATGCAATTAAAAGTCTGAATAGTTTATATGCAGTAAGACCTCTTTCTCCACTTCCAGACTGCTATAGCATACAAAATATGGCCACAGTGGAGCTCATACTTCATCTCTCATCAGGTCATTTCTAAGTATTCTATTACTTATGATAAGATGGTCAACTCACACTGGTTAAGACATTGTTGCTCTGGGTACTGACCACTGATATAACATCCCACAGAACATAAACCAAACTAGTCGGAATAGCCCTCACTCATATGACCAGCCCCATTGAAACCAGTGGGACGTCAAGGCTCGATAAAAATTTGAACACTAGTTTCTTAATCTGTGAAGACAGATAGGAAAGGGTGTTCTTTGTTTCATTACCATCTTCCTTTTCTTCCTTTGCTATTTACATTGCATGCATGCACTTGAGAAACTTGGCTTCAGTCTTGATTGAAATATTTAATGGATATTATTCATTGTTGGTATTCTCATGATGCTGTTCTCATTCATTTAAAATCTGTCAAACCTCCCCATTTTTTGAGGCTGCCTGGCCTTTTAAATAAGGAGAGCATTTTGATACCTTTATTATATCTTGTTGAGAGCTTCATCTTTCTTCTGTTATCATTTTGACTGTGATTATAGAAAAATTAATATAAATCAATCTTGCCATTTCTTAAATACTATACACTTTTCTACTACTGTCCACAAATAGTTGATTACAATCCACTTTCTTCAGCTCTTTCTTGGCACTGATGTACTTCTAAAACCATTCACAAATATTCTCAGAAGTATTTTCAATTTGGTGATATTATAACTTTGCCCTAAGGGTTTATCATCTTCCATATTATTCATTTCACCTAGTTTCATTTCCTTGGATTAAGTCCAGAATAGCTCCTGGTCTTGTTGATTGCTCCTCAAGCTGAAGAAACAGTTTGGTACCATACTTGAAAACATGCATCCAGTCTTAATGACTCCACTATTGCTATCCCCATCAATGTCAAAATAATAGAAATTCCATTATAGTCACTGTCTCGGTCTTTTTACAGCCTAACTCTTATCTATATATGAATTTCCTGAGCATTACTATTTTGTTTTAACCACTTTTTCCAGGTCCATGTCAGTTTCTCTCTGACTGTTTTATACCAATATCATTAGTGCTCTGCATCTGTCAGGTTTTTGATAAATTAAATGCAAAAATAGCTTTGTAAGACTCATATTATCTGATGTTTGTTTTCCCCAGTTAGCATTAGAATAAGCACACATCTTAGGCCACTTGCCAAGTATGCAAAAAATGGTCATGCCAAAAGAAAGTGGAGAAAATAGACAAAGGGAGGAGCTCCCTCAAATATGTAAATCTTGTATATTCTTTTGTCCAAACGTTTTCCTAGAAAATTAGCTGGGTGAAATAGCTGCACTTGTCAAGCAAACCATGAGGGGTCTTACTGACCCTGACAGCCTTATGGGACCATATTTTCATACAGAGAAATTGTTCTTGAACAATTTGTCCAATCCATTAGGCATAAACAGCTATAAGCAGCTTTAAGAAACTGCTATTTCTTTTTGAGTTAAAAAGTTCTTCCTTAAATAAAATGTTCAGTTAAAATATAACCCCTTGGCGCTCATCCTTTTCCAAAGTGAGACTCATCTGGGATTCCACTTCCATTTAACAAGATGGAGAAGATGATATGGTCACAAAGTGCTGAGGGAAGCTAATTACTGCTTCTCCAAAAGTGCTTTACTCCTAGGTGGGCTGTCCCTGTCTAAGAGCAGTTGATAGTACTTCTTGCTTTTTTAAAACAATAATTCTGTCTTTCAGGGATTGAGAATTTTTGACAGATTATTTAATTTTGGATGGGGGTTAGAGATTCACAATATACCTTAATACTCTTAAAATGTGCGATAGCATCAGGTATTATAGAGATGATATACTTTTGGGAACCAGCAGTTACAAAAGAGGGGCCCATTTCATCCATTTCCAACTGGAAAAATCCAAGACACTCTTGTAGGTTCCACATGTGTAGAAGGTACAGAACTCTGCCTTAGTGCTTGCAAAAGCATCAGTTATCACTGTCTAGGAGATTCAGACATGTATGGCTTTCAACTTAAGTATTTACATTTATTAGAAGATTAGATGTTCAATTTCCGAATGCAGACAAACAGGGACAACTCTCATTAACTTCCTAGATAGTTTAACCCTTGTATTTGAAGGCAAGTCTGGGCTCTTAATTGTAGTGAATTATCATTGCATTCTCTTTTGTTGACATTGAGAGCGCTTGTCTATAAAATGTTGAACAAATTGGTTAAGAACATAAGAAGTGCCATACTAGGTCAGACTGATGGTCCACCTAGCCCAACATCCTGTCTTTGACATATATTAGGGAGAGGATATGAACAGGGTATATCTAGAATGATCTATCCCTGTCATACTTTCCCTGACATGCACCATCATTGGTTTAGAGGTGCCAGGGGATATACCCCTGATTGTTCTAGTTGATGGGAGAGGAAGTGGTAAGAATGTCACAGTAAGCTTGTGTTGTTGCATGGAATTTGCAAAGAAAGTTCATCACCAGCCCCTCTTGTGCTGACTCTATTGTTCATTCATGATAGATTTTAAGAGGCAGCACTGGGCCTGTAAGACTGATACCTCATGTGCCCATTTTGAAACTTGCATGATCACTGTTCTTGAGATCTCCGAAGCACATATTGCTTCAATAGATAGTATACAGGCAGTGTATACACAGATTGTTTGAAAAAAATGAGCCTTATATGCTTATTGTTAGGTTTGATATATTTCGAGTGCAAAAATAGTGTAGAAAGGCCTATAGAAATGCTAGTCTGCATTATACTATTGAGCAATAATGACCTGTTGTTTAGCCAAGGTGAGAGGCTAATTTTCCGTTCTAATAGCTGTTAAAAAGTTTGCTGTAGGAAGAACGTAACCAGGCTTCCAAATGGAATATCCCCTTAGGGTCCTAATTCTGGGAAGTGCTGAGCACACCTTCCCTTCCATTCTGTTAAAGGGAAATGAGAATCCCCAAGCCCCTTGCAGGACTGTGCCTTCACAGCTGGTGAAATTTCTCTTTTGTTTCAGAGTGTTATAGCACTTCTTGGTGTAAGTTATATCTGGCAGTGACAGCCGCTGTGGTTTCTTACATCTCAGCATCACTTAAAGTTATTTGTGAAAGAATTATAACACCCATTCATTTTTCATATGTTTTCAAGTAAAATATAGTATACTATTGCACATAACCTTGCATTTAGGAATTGCCCATTCTGCAGTGCATGTCTGGTGTTTATTTCAGTGACTGTCAAAGACCCAGGGTTAAAACTATTGGAGGTCCAGATGACATCTGGCTTCTCAGCTCCTCCAGAATATTGGCTGCAGTGTTTATCAGTGCATTATTCATCAAAACTGATGATGCAAAGTACAACATGCTGTCTGCAGCTCAGCGTATGAGTGGAAAGAAGTTGGCAGAAATGCCTAGTGTTCTGTGAGCAGCATGTAATCAATAGTCTGGGTGCTTGTTCACTTTATGTTGATGACTATTCCCTCTGGTACATTTTTGTATATTTTTGGGTTTACTGTATTGCCAGCTGTGCAATTTTTCTTTCTCTTTTCTTGACACCAACCGTGATAGACAGAGCAGAAGGGACAACCTTTGGTGAAGTGGGTGTCAAATCAAATAAACTATTTACACAAAGCATGGCATTGAGGACTGAAGAGAAAGATTTAGTCAAGAATTTCTATAAGTGTATAATATTTAGAAAAAAGGAAGAATAAAGAAGTTAAATGCAGCAGTTATTATACCTCATTAAGAGTTTGAACTAAATGCTGCTCTCAGAATAGCATACATCCAGCATGACTCTATGGATTTTGTAAACTTATTCCCACTTACACTAGTGATACACAAACAGAATTTGGTCATTTATTTTAACACAAAAACTTGAAATAGAATAAGGAGATTCTCAGCTGCAGTAAGTAAGTCGGCATTGTTCCGTTACAGTCAATGGATCCAGGATGCTTTATTTCAGTTGACAATATAGTCCAGGACCTGCCACATCATGTATACATATGCATATACACACAAAGACATATACACCCGTGCTGCAAATCATAGTTTACTTTTTCATCTTTAAATCTATGATTTTGGTACTCATGAAACTGGGGAACAATGCTAGGAGAGACTCACTGGCATGGCATATTGCAGACAAGAACTCCATACCCATTTTTCTGCATAGATCAGTCCTAGCACTTCTGTATTCATCCACAAATACGTCCTATCTATTTCTATGCAAACATTACAGGGACAAACATCAGAGAAGAATGGAACCAAAAGCCTCACTTGATGGCTAAAACCAAAATATCAACCTTCAAAATCCTTAAGATGAAACATGGAACTAAGTTTTCTATGCAAGACAGAAGGAAGAAGAATCATCTTACCTTCCCATTCAGTTGTTCTTCTTAGAGAAGGGACAGAGCTGCTGATTCTTTAGAAATGGGTCAGATCCTCACCGCTGCTTGGATCAAAGCTGCCTGAATGGTGGATCTGCATGAGCCATGGAAGAGGAGATCCTAATTCATTAATAATCAGCCCTTCTTCCCAAATTACTGAAATTGCATGAAAAGACAAACTTTAACAGAACTAGTCATGTGGGCTGGCATTCAGCTGAGCTGATCTATTTCTGATACTTACATGACAGCTTTGGATAATTGTTTTTTGTAATTTAAAAAATATCTTGGCTATTTATGCCATGTTCCTATCCAAGCCTGTTCAGGAGAATTGGATACTCTTATTCTAAGAAAAGAATAAATATCTTGTAAGTCCACAATTTACTTTCTCTTTCTACTGGAACACTCAACTCCAAAGCTTCCTGAGCTGATGTGACAGTTCATATAAGGGTTAATGCAGAGGCCAAGAAATACACTAATCTAGTTATTAAGGGTCCAAACAAGAAAGATGTGAGGACCTAAAGGACCAGGCAGAAAGGCTAGGCTGGGCATTTGAAGATTTTTCAGTAGCTGCAGTTCTGCAGTGCTTGGAGGAAATGCATGACACTGGGTGACTGGATAAGAAATCCTCCCGTAAAAATGGTACAGTAGGTGGGGTGGAGAATTGTACTTTTAAAGGTTCTTTACAACAGGTCAAAGGACAGGCTGTGTCTGAGGACCTGTATGACTGAAGGAATGTGGATTGTGTTTGGGTTTATATCTCAGTCTTGGCTCTATTCCATGAACTTTCTGCGGTTTGTGGAGTATGTCCTGTAAGTGTAATCTTTCCTAGAGGAGAGTACTGATTAGCTCGTCAGACTGACCTGCTCTTCTCATTTGTCTCAGTTCAGTAGGCATGCTGCTAAGCTCAGGCATTTTGGAGCCCTGCGAGTCATGAGGTCTCTGGCACAGCAGATCTTCTAGGACTGGGAGGTAAACAAATGACAGTGTTATAAGTTGGTGAGATTCGAGAACCACAAAAGGCAGAGGAAAGAAGGAACAAAAATAGGTTCAACTACAGAGGTTTGAGAATGAGGTGTTCAGGGTATTCAGATCTGGAGTTTTGATCTACACCCATCTCCAGAATGAACCATGTTCAGCCTCATTCCTCAGAGAAAAAACTACCATGATGTGGAGGGAAAAAAGGAAAGGAAATGGCATTATTGTATTATTATGTATAATATATTTGAAACTGAAGTCCATGCAGACCTTGATTTTAGTTCTATTTTGCCTAAAGATTGTGGGATTTTTCCCTGAGCAATAAAATAATTTGCTTGTGGTCAGTTAGCAGATCAGTCGTTAAGTCAGAAACAGAACCAAGAGCATGACTTAATACTACAATATGGAAACTACAGTTCTTTTCTCCTTAACTATTGATGTATCCGCCCAAAAGAAGAGTTTCTCAAACTTTTGAAAGCAAACAAATTAAATCTGCTGATCCCTATGTATTGTTAAAAGTTACATACATTAATTTGAACATCTTCCAACTTCTACTGATATTTTGCAGCATTCCTTGAAGTTCTTTGGAAACTTCTGGGTAGAGAAACACAGTACAATTCTTTCTTTCATTTCTAATGTGCCTTGATGAGCAGTGATATAGTTAAGGTACCATTTAAATTATTCATAGAGAATTTGATGGGAATTTGAATTGCCACCCCACAGAATATTTGTTTCACATTTGCAAATTCCAAATAGAAATGCAAGGTCATAACTATGAAATGGCGTAGAATGGAAATCTTTGGAAAAGACTATTCTGGTTAAATATAGACAGAATGTTTTGAAACTTTCTGGAGTGGCAGCTGGCTGCCAGGTCAGCTGTCTTGATAGGCTGCTAGGGAGTTTGACACTTGTGGTACAGAGTCCTAGAGAAACGTTCAGTTCCAGTACCCTGGGAACCACGAATGCTGAAAGGAAAACAGGTTGGTCAGCCGGCCAGCCACCATGTTTGATCTCTGTCAAAAATGTCAATGACATGTTCCATAGGAACATATTGATTCCATTGAGTCAGCATTTAACAATGGAAAACTGATTTGTCCAAACATTTTTGAGTGGTTCTTTTGAATCTGAATCTGTCCTGGGCTGTTAGATGCCACTTGGGGCATTAGCAAGGCTATGCTATCCCTGATCATTGTGCTGTCTGCTGGAAAAGCAACCTTGCTGTGTTTGTGCAACATTCTTCTGAGAATGGCGTTTTGGTCTGTTGTTCAACCCTCAACCTTAAAAGCCAGTGAACTGGAGAGCCAGGTCTGGGCCCTGCACTTTGACCTGTTGTGCTTGGGTAGACCTACCAAGAATTAAACTCCTACTGACAGATTTCACAGAGGCTTACCATATCACAGGGCATACTATATCAAAGTCAGGGGGGAATGGGTTACTGGAAGAACTATGCTGGCTAGAAAGTACAACCCTAGTTGACAGCTTTACTGGCAAGAGCAAGTCAACATCACTGGAACACACCAGCCTTGTGACCAGTGCTGTACCTAGACTCCTGGTGGCCCCAGGCAAAGTTTTAGTACTGCTCCCCGTCCCCCCCCACACACTTCACCAGAGATAAAGACTTTTGCAACAAAAAAATCATTATCACATCTGTAGTATTGATGTCTTTAAATAGTTTGTTCTCAATGGATAACATTGTCATCCTACATGGACGCAATATCAAAACTTTTTTTTACAATTGTAATTTTTTTTTCTTTTCATTTTCGAGCCCCGTTTCTGTTCGGGCCCCAGGCAGCCGCCCAGTTCACCCATGCCCTGTGTCCGGGTCTGCTTCTGACCATATCAAAGGGCAACTGGCATCCCTTCCTATATGTCTATATTTTTTATTTGAAAGAGCATCAATTTACTGTGTTTTCCTGTAGAATAATGAATGTTAATGAATAAGTAGGAGGGGGAAGGGCACTTGGGCCTCACTCCCATACACTTCTCCTTTCAAAATGGGGGCTAAAATAATATACAGTAAAGGGCAGAGGGGAAAAATACAGTATTTTTCTTCCTGTGATGCTTTCATTGTTCTCTCCCAGTCTCAGATTCTTCCCTCCTAATCTAACTTTTACTATAGCATTTCCTAACTACAAACCCTGTATTCAATCAGTTCATAATCTGACTCCATTTTACCCTGCACTTGATTTCTTACCACCTCCTGGCTAAGGATTTTCCCAAGGCCCTTCAGGTTCCTGCAGTAGACCAGTCCCACTGAGTACAAACACTGCCCTAACTCCCCTCTGTCTTTCTTCCTAAACTCTCCAAATACTTGAATTCTTCTTCATACACAGCCCATCCATGCTCCAAAAACCCATCCCCAAGTACAGAAATATTTCCCATCCTAGTTACTTTCCAATTGTTTCCATCCTCAGAATCTCCAGGCTAATTTTTGCTCATTCTCACAGTTTTGTGCTGCTTCTGGTTCCTCCTCAAACCAGAAACATCTGAAGACTGAAAACAACAAAAGTTAACTGAGCTTTATTGAACCTTCATCATAATTAACCTTAAATACTGAACTAAGGTTCAGACTGGCTCTTTTTCGGGACTACCATTGATTACAACTGGTTTGTGTCAATCAGCTCCAGGGAGCTATGCACCACTTTGCAAGTTTTGTGGAATAAGCAGCTCCAAATGGCAGGAGTTTATTATGATGAGGCAATTCCTATGATATACTGTAGCAAAAAAATGCAGCCATTATTATGATTAGATAAACTACTATGAGATTATATAGGACATTACAATAACAAGGTACTTGTTAAAGTTTTGCATACGTGTACTTAGTTGTGAGAAAAGGGCTAAAAATCTCCATACTTATTGTTTATTGTACATAAAAACATAGAAGCATGCCTCAATATGAACTGAATGAACAGCAAACATGGTCCTCAGGATTTGCCTCGTTGGACACATTTATATATAAGGCAGACTAGCTGTATGTCTTCTGCGAGTCATCCCTGGAAACAGAAGCCAATATGATAGCATATGAACATATCAATATTTTTATGACTTGCTAGCATTTGAAAGTATTTTGAGTATTTGGAAAGTAAAACAGAATTATTTTAACCTTGTGTTAGAATAATATTGAATGAAATAAGGTATACATATGAAATGAGGTAATAGGCAGATATAATTCTACTGGAGGCCCAAGACTTTCAAAAGTAAGTGTGGTTCTCAGAGCCTCCATTTTGTAATAATCAGGGGATTTAAAATGCCTCAGTCTGAACATTAAAAAAGACTGACTAGCTATTTTTCAAAACCTTGGCATAGAATCATGAGGGGAAGGGACTGATACTGCACACTTGCCACTGATTCTGCCAGAACTTCTCAACACACATTTACTATTACAGCAGGATTTAAGTCTCTGATAATGATGAAATGTTAATCAGCAAAAAAGTCCAATTTCAAAGGCTTCTATTTTATTGGCATAGCCATAATATGTCAATTTTAAAGCAAAAAGACAGCAGATCTTCCACGATACTTTTAACCAATAAGATTAGATAATTTAATTTTAAAAAATCATCTGCTTATGGATTTGGCCGAGTCATTTTTAATGTCATAATCTCACAATGTGACAGGGATTTAAAATCAAATTGCAAAAGTAAAAGATATTATGTTGTCTTATACTTGATATTATGTGTGTGTTCCTTTAACAACATATCTCTAAAGCCAGATTTTTACACAAAAATATGCAAAAGCAGAAAGTTATAAACATTTTTTTAATTATTCATTCAATAAACCTACCATTCCATGGTGGACTGACTGCATCAGGAGCTAGATAATGGAATAGAAGGCTTCTTACTTCTGGAGCCAAACATGAGTTCTCCTGGGGACAATAGCTGATGTTGGTGTAATACTAAAATGTGCATAAACCAGTTAGAATTTTTAAACTGTATCCACAGGTGTCTGTATCTGTAAAGTGCAGTTGCATGGCTGCATCTTTTATATATACGAGTGGGAACAAGTTAGAGGCTGGGTTGAACATTTAGCTCTAAATATTAGTGAACTTTGATTGTTAAATCATTATTAAAGCAGGCTGAAAATTGGGTTGTAGTCTCTTCTGCAGAGGGCTAATGTTGGTAGTGTCAGAAATGACATCACTTTTTAACAAGATGGATGTTTCCAGCATCAGGCTCAGAAATGCCAAACGGAATTAGTAACTTTAAAAAAATGCATTTCACTATTTATTCACGGTGACAAGTGTTTCTTGCACTGTACTTTCATGCTGCAGCCTCAGTAATGTGGCTCCGGTTTTCTATTTAACTCACAAACACAGGCAGCTCAAAGGAGGAAAACTAAAAGAAAGCTTGGCATTGCACAGACCGCTCAAGCATGCAGAGGGTGGAATTCCACCCTTTCAGATCGATTCAGTCCAGTGAGCTAGATCCCTTTTAATGTTTCACTATGCCATGACTACCTAAATTACAGTATAAGTGTTTTCAAAAATATTTCTGATTCTTATGTAGAAAGGAGCTCCACGCACAGATGCATAGGCAAGACACTTTCAACTTTCCTTTTAAATATCAGCCAGAACCAAATGCACATATTCTCCAACCTCCCTTCTGCTATTATAAAGCAGGCAACCTTTTGGGGATTATACAATGGAATAAGATGTTCCTTGCTTCCTCTCTGAAACTTTTGTGTAGTGTAGCGGTACACTGTTGCATAGCTGCAGTTTTCAGTAACAAAGGTAGCTGCATTTCTGTGATTGATAAGGTAAGTGTCATGTAAAGCCCACCCTTGCAGGTGAAACGTGACAGATGAAAAAACAAAAAGGCCTGTAGTTATGTCATTATTCCCACCTCTTTATTTGTATTGTCTTTGGTAAGGCTGAAAGATTTGACCATTAGCACAAAGATGGTGGCTCTGATCCAATTCTGTATTGTGTTAATGTAATTGTCCCTGGTTTCTTAGGCAAACACAAGACTGTAACCAAGATGCTGACCGCTATAGCCAGCCTTATTGTCTGCCACACCATCTGAGCTAGATGCTAACTAGCTCCTCCTGCACTCACTCAAATGAGGACTTGCACTGTGCAATTCCAATTGTTCGCCCTTGAGAAATACAAATCCACATAATGATGCAGAAGAGAGGGACAGAAACAGCCTTTGGAGCATCCTTTGACCATCACTCACTATATTCTAGTGAAATGCCCAGGTCCTGAGTTTATGGAACCTGAGAAGTAGCACAAGAACATAGTATTGTTATTTCAGCATTAAACAAAGAACATAGTATAGTTATTTCAGCATTAAACAAAACCTCTGAAATTGTGACGAATTCTATGAGCGAGAGAGATTAGACGGAGCTCCTGGAATGCTGCTGCATTCCAAATCTCCATTCAAGACCACCGGGCACTGATTATGAAAAAATTGGAAAGTAACTAGGATGGGAAAGATTTCTGTACTTAGGGATGGGTTTTCTGAACTTGAATGGGCCATGTATGGAGAAGAATTGAAGTATTTGGAGAGGTTATGTAGAAAGATAGAGGGGAGTTAGGGCAGTGTTTGTAGTAAGGGGTGGGGCAGGGATGGGGCTCTACTGGAGGAACCTGAAAACCCTTGGGAGGATTTTGAGCCAGTAGGGTAAAATGGAATCAGATTATGGATTGACTGAATATGGGGGTTATAGTTAGGAAATGCTATAGTAAAAGTTAGATTAGGAGAGAAGAATCTGAGACTGGGAGAGAACAGTGAAAGGGTCACAGAAAGAAAAATACTGTATTTCCCACTCTGCCCTTTACTGTATATTATCTTAGCTCCCATTTTGAAAGAAGAAGTGAGTGGGAGTGAAGCCAGAGTGCCCTTTCCTTAGTCAATCTGGGCCTAATGGTTCTCACCACGTGCTTTCATCTAAATGTGCATAGTTACTGGCTGTTACACGCTCAGCCCAGAGGATTCTGCATCTCTGTCCCATAGACACAAGAATACTGGAGTCTTTTATGGTTACCTGAAAGTAAAGTGAATGAATCAAAAACCCATGATTACATGTTTTTTTCCTTTTTCTTTGACCCTTACTTTTCTTGTTCTGAGAATTAGGTGCACTGTAGCACTGTATGTTTTTATCTAGACTCTTACAGGTTCAAAGAAACAGAAAAATGTAAAAAGTACTTAAAGACTGAATCTGCGGCAGAAGACACAAACAAATTGCTTTTAAAAGGGGCTTTTCTTATAGACAAGCACAATGGGGTGAGAGATGGCATGTGAGACCATGTATTATTGTTCTTTACATCCTACGGTGGGAATTTACAAGAGCAGCAGAATGGGTAGAAAAACTACAACCCAAAGCAACATTAATATCTGCAGCTGAGCCACCGCACCCAAGAGACTAGAAACTGGGTTATAGCTTCATCTTCCCTTATAACATGATGTCCTCTGCAGGGACATGGAGAAGAACAACCAGTGTCCAAAATGCAAGGAGATAGAAGTTAAAATACCTACAGGCTCCAGGAAAGGAGACTGTTGTTTCACAAAGTACTAAGGGCATTTGAAACCTAAAGCAAAGCCCCAAAATAGGAAAATTGTTTTCAGGAAGAGAACAGCTGGACTCCTCTCACCCACCAATACTCATGCACCTGTAAACTAACCAATACGAAAACAAATTGTCAGCTGTCATTTTTGATGTGGTGAAGTGTCAGTGGCAGGGCCCAATAAAACATCTGTTTCTATTTTTGCCCTTGACAGTCATACAACTAGTGAACCACTAGCTGGTTGGATTTGTTGCATATTTTTGATAGGCAATCACATAATTTAATGAACCTGTAAGAGTGAATTAGTTTGCAAAGTGTAATTCCAATGGGAAAGCTTGCCTAACATATTATCCAGCATTAAAAGTCAGGATAAAGAGTTGGTGCTGCTGGCCACACCTTTCCATTTTGGCAGCATCTGGTTTAACTTGAAAACCAATCATTTGATCCCTTTTGTAACACTGTTCCCAGGAGTTGCTAGTGCAGCTTAGTTTGGCTGAAAGAGATAGATCCCCACGGAAGGAGGAAGGTTCATAAAGGAAAGCAGAGAGATGCTGTTGACATCACATCTGCTCCTTACTTTTTGTTCATTTTATTTTTTAGAGGAAATATGGAGGACCGTGGTTTTTTTGTTTTTATATTCCTTTAATGTTCTTCCCTTTTTTATTTCTTCATTTACTGAGCTGCTATTTTCCTCTCTATAAACTTTCTCTCTCACAGAAATCCCCCCCTCACGTCCCTCCTGCCTTTACTTCATTTTTTTTGATGCTGCTCAATAATGTCTGGGCACCTGACACACATTCTTTAATTTATCTGCATACCACCCAGGTGAGATAGTCAAGTATAGTTAAGTTTCACAGAAAGGGGAATTGAGGCATGGTGAGACTAAGCATCTGCACTGAAAACTACAGTATCCTGCAGACTTTAAACAGTAGGCGTTAAATCAGGGGTGTCAAACACCTTTGACTTTCTGGGCAGGATCCACCTTCAGGCGTTGCACAAGGGTGAGCAGTGTCAGGGAGCTGTGAGAGTTAATGCACCATTGCTTGTCCCGTTGCTGCTGAAAAACACCCCAAAAGGGCTCCAGATTCAATACCTAGAATCTGGTGGTGGGTCCCACCCTCGCTTAGCCCACCCCTGGATGTGTCGTCCCTCCGAGGAACCCTGCAAACCAGGTGACACGGTTCCATGGGCCAGCTGTTTGATCCCCTTGCTTAAATGAGGTACTAGGATCTGTATAACCACAGCAATGCAGAGCTCAGCATGGGCTATATTACTCTGCAGTCTGCAGTGCAGAACTACCCTTTGAGCAAGTGACACTTCCACTTTGCTCCAAATAAAGACTATACATGCTACACATTCCTCCAGCTTAGCTTTTTCACTACCTTAGGTAATAATTATAGAACATAAATTCAGACTGAGCTTTCTCCCAAAAAATCTTGGCTTTTTCTAAGGCTGTGTGCAGGATCTCCCTCTCTTTGCCCCTACTTTCCTCTGACCAGAGGGTCTTATCCCTCCTCTTCTTTAACAAAACAATCTTGTTACGGTGAATCAGTTGAATTAGCTCAGCAGCTCTAAATTCCACTAACAGAGTGAGTCAACAGAAGATCCCTGCATCACTACACAGGTTCATATATCAAACCATCCCATTACACCTCCCTATCACACACATGAACCTCATCTCACTTTTCCCCTCATACACAAGCTTTCTCCCTTATTGCCAGTCCCACATTCCTAAAATCTATTCTTTCCTCACTTTTTCTACTGTAAAAAAATAAATCTTGTCCATGCCTTACCACTTCAGCTCAACATCCTGTATAGTTCTGTGGGCACATCTACTGTGATGCTATAGCACTGTAGTGATGCACTATGGCAACATAGCGACCATGTGTGTCTACATGTGCCCAGCAGCTACTTTGCTGTAGCAGCATGCTCCCTTGTTATAATGCGCTGCTACGGCAAAGAGGTGGCTAAAAATAATGGTGCACCTGGTGTATGGCACGGTATGGGCTGTTACTGTACCATGCTTTAGTATTTCCTTTTGGAAAATGCTAAAGTCCTTTTGGAAATACTAAAGCACAGTGCAGTAGTAACGTTGCCATACAGGCACATGTATATGCACTGTGTTTCACCTAAATCCATTCCCCACAAAATGACTGCAGCTAAAACTATCTTCCTGGCATGCTGAAGAGACCAGCTAATGGGTGTTTCCAGAATCCTTTAATGGGTTTACTCTTTCACCACTTCTGGCAAGTTCACAACTTACTGGCATTAGCTTTCAGGTACCACACAGCTCCATCCCTACCCAAAACTTTGCTCTCATTTCCTCCTCTGTCTCTTTGCCTTTGTATTCTGAAAGCCATATTTACTCTATTTTTCCTTCCTATCTTCATACCATTTCCACATGAGTGTTTATTCTTGGTACATTGGCTCGAGCCACCCCTTGTTAGATTCAAGACACACCTCAGAAAATACTAACTCTTAGCTTTCACTTGTTTTTTGACTACAGAAAAGGAATAGAGCAATTCTTCCATTGCAAAGAACTCAAAAAGACCAGAACAGGTCTGAATGGGTTTTGACACTATGGATTCCTATGTGAAATCTCTAGGTTTATCTTGTGAATCATGAGTAGACGTTTGCACACGTAACAGTGATAATATTGCATGATACCTTGCAGTAACTTTAAAAGTATCTCACAGCACCCTGGGGTGCCACATCACCCTGGCTGAGAATCCCTCCCCTAACTTCTTCTATGAGGTCTTTCAACCATAATTCATAAAGTGAAAAGCACCTGTATACCACATATATAATATTAATGTGCTGTTTGAATTTGTACATTTAACGTTAACTTCTTAGACTGTAATACCTCTGAAGAGGGAATGTGTCTTTGCAGCTGGATATCACCAACAAACCCTTTAAGGTGTCGTGATCCGTGAGTGCGCCACTTTGGTCCATTAGTGTGTCACTTTGGTCCATTCCTGAATTGGTCCCGCCTCCCCCTTTTGGTGCAGTCTGCTGGTAAGTGTCCAGGTGGGAGCAGGCAGGGTTCAGCCCCATGTGGAGCACTGTGGGTCCTACCCACCACCCGTCTCCATGCTAACTGCTGCCCAGAGAGCGCAGCAGGGGCAGGAGGAACTGCTGGAGGCAGGGGGAGCCAAGCAGTACCTGGGTAGCAGTAGCCCCATTGGGAAGCTGTGCATGCTGGCCGGGCCCAGTAGAAATGTGGCACAGGCTGCTCCTGGCAGGAGCGGGTGGGCCTTGGCCCCATGTGGAGTGCTGTGGGACAGTCATAGGCCGGACACAATCAGTTGGTGGGCACCTACCCTCAAACTGGATCCAATCAGTTAGAGGGCCGGATCCAATCAGTTAGCGGGCTGTATTTTGTCCACCCCTGGGTTACAAGTTCGCTGCTAAACGTGTCCCGAGAATTATTCATTATAATGGATGATAGAACTAGAAGGGAGTGCAAGTCACAGGTTAACAACCTGGCTGTCAAGGGCGAACACCGAGCAGAGAACTTTGGCTAGTTCCCACAGCCCCTTGAATGCCATCTGGCAAGCCTGTGGCCACCCACTGAAACTCCACTTAGAGATGGGCATCAGAGAGGGAAAGGAAGACAGCCGACAGGTCACCCCTGGCTAACACCCCCTTCCTGGTCTGGCAGACAGACAGTTTTGCCAGCAGGAACAGGAAGTCAGTGCAAGGTCCATGTGTACAGGGGCCAGGCTTTAAAACAGGGAAAACAAATACTGATGAATTTATCCATGCAGATTCCAGGAATTTTGAGTGGGGAAGAAAGCAACAATTAGTTAAAAGTCCCTACCTCACCTCAGGGAGCGAGGATGCACATGGCATCAGGGCTGGTGAGCGGAGCAGTACCCTGGAGCCCGCACCAGCCTCCAGCCCCAGCCCCCACCCATGCCCCACCTTGGGGAGCAAGGAGACACATGGTGAGGAGGCACTCTGCCCCATCCCTGCCCCTGCCCCCACCTCGCCTCGGGGAGGAGCTGCTGCTTACCCTGGCTGAGGAGTGAGGAGCTTACCACTGGTAAGTGTCCTGCACCAGCCCTGGTGCCTCTGCTATGCTCCGCACCCAGCTCCTCTCCAGGTGAGTGCACAGCATTAAAATGTTACTGAATGGCAAGATTTTTAATTGTGTGTGGCCGCGCATGCGCACAGCTTAGAGGGAACATTGGATATCACTATGTTATTCTGTAAGTAGGGGAGGAGAAGAAGAAGATTGAAAAGCCGTTTTATTTTATGTGATGAGATGCATTAAGCTGTTTCTTCTAGTGTCAACATCACTTCCCATCCTGGCAGAACTGTCCTATGGTTACTTTGATCTCATCCAACTTATTTGAATAACTCGACACGATACAGCTTGCAAATACCTAATGTGTTCCTTAATTCATGCTGAGTGCATCTACATGAGATGCTTACTGTGTGCTAGACTAATCTACTGCACAGTAAATTGTCACCATGTAACCGTGCACAGAAACTACTGTGCAGTAAATTATGCTAATGCATGGTTTTCTACAAACTGTAAATATAGGTAGTAGATTAACTGCACATTAGCTACTGCTCAGTACCCGACACATAGACAGCTAACTGGGAGCAAATTGCTCCCAGGCAGCCCAGGAACTGTCCCCTCTCTGGGAAGCTGTTTCACAGCCCCACACCTCAATGGGCAGAACGAGGCATGGGGCTGGGACAAAGCTGTGGTGGAGGGGACAGGTTCCGAGCCTCATGCCCCAATCTGCCCATCGGGACACAGGACTGGGAAACAGATGCCCCAGAGGTGGGACAGCTCCCCCCAGTGCCCCCTGCTAGCCAGGAGCTCCCCCTGGCTGTTGTAAGGGGGAAAAGCATGGCAGGAGTAGCCTGCACTGAATTACTCCTATTGGGAGCAAATTTCTCCCAACGTGCACATGTATAAACATGCTCCCAGGGAAGGCTTATAGCATTGTATTTAACTGCACAGTAAGTTTACAGTGCATTAATAGCACATGTTGATGTGCCCATTAGCATGTTTCTAGTGCCCCAGCTCACTAGTTCTATCTATTTAACAGTAATTCTCTGTTTCCCACTCCCAAACAAACCTACTCCTCCCATTTGCCTTAAAGCAACAAAAATGCCCAATGGGTGCATGTGTAGACATGCTCTCAGGGAAAGCTTACTGGGCGTATCTACACATGCATTTACTCTGGCCCAAATTTACTCTGGTGTAAGATACTTGGGAATCAGGGTTCTTGGTCAGGCATCTACACATGCAGGGACTAGGGAGAAAATTCATACCAAGTTCCCTGCAGCCCTGCAATGGGACCTTGCCACCACTGGGTGGAGCTCCAGGCTCCCCCTGGGTGCTAGCCCAGGGGCTGGTAGGGAGCATGGGGCCAGGAGACAGCTGTCTCCTGACCCTGGGGGGGTTGCTTGTTGCTGGGACAGGGACAATGTCACCCCACCTTAGCAGCAGGGAGCTCCTGGCCCTGGTTCCACAATCAGGGGTACAGGGCTTGGAAAGAGCTGCAGGGAAGCGGCAGGTCCCAGCCCCCTGCCCCAATCCACCAGTGGGGCAGCTAGCTCACTGCTAGCTGCTCCATTAGTGGACGATGGCAGGGGGCTGGGGACAGGACAGTCTGATCTGCCTGAGCTCTGTGACCGCAGAGCTTGGGCTGGGAAACCCTTATCTCCTAGCCCCCAGTCCCTGATCGCGATCTGGGAGAAGGGGGCTTGGAGCTCCCTGCTGCTGGGGCAGAGGGACATAGTCCCTGCCCAGGCTGCTGTGGCAGAGCCGCCCCAGCAGCAGGCAGCTCCTAGGGGCACGAAGCTATCTCCTGCCCCCTGGTGGGCAGCTGGTCAGGAGCAGATTTTGCTCCTTGTCAGGTGTCTACATGGGAACTACAGCATCGTTACTAATTCCAAATAAATTTGCTACTTGCATTTGCAGGTAGCAAATTTACTCAGCACTAGGGAGGTTTACTGCAAAGTAAGCATGCGCACGTGTAAGCACATGCTTACTTTGCAGTAAACTATGTTAATGCAAAGTTAAGTATCTCATGTAGATGCACCCACTGTGTAGTATTTAAGTGCACAATAACTTTACAATGCATTAGTAGCACATGTAGATGTGCCCAGTAGCATGTTAATAGTGCCCCAGCTCACTAGTTTTGTCTATTTAGCAGTAATTCTGTTTCCCCCTCCTGAACAAACCAACTCCTTCCACTTTTCTTAAAGCAAAAATGCCACAGCTAGTGCTATGCCATAGTGCTAACACCACTGGGGCTGGCACTGGTTAATTTTGAGTGATCCATGCTAGGTGTGGTTTTGTGTATATATACTGCCAACATTTAATCACTGGAATTTGTCACAAATCAAGATAAGACAAATATTTATATGTTCAGGTAACCTTGAAGTGGTGTCTCTGGTGCCTCTCTGCATAAGATTGTATCAGCTTTTCTCATACAAATCTTGTTTTCATAGATTAATAATTTGCAAATAAAGGTCTGGACTCAAGACTGAGGCTATTTTTTGAAAAATTATATTCTTTTTGAGTATAAAGTTGAGTGCAGGCTAAGAAAACACTTGCAAAGTAACTAATGATGTAAGCGTAAGAATAACTATGAACATACCAAAAAAAAAAAATAAAGGGAAGAGAAGGAGGAAAGAAATTAATTAACTTATTCCTGGGGCACTGGATGCCCTGCTTTTGGCCTTAATCTTCTCCTAGAGATCTGTATCCTACATGACATTGCCAAGTAGAAAAATGGTCATCCAGCATCTTGATCACAATTCCCTCTGGAATCTCTCCCCACCCTGACACGAATCATTGCCCCTCCATATCTGTTCTGCACCAGGAAGGGGTTTAAAGAATATCAGGAACTGTGGGGTCACAGTGGAACAGACAAGTGCAGCTCTTCCACTGTCCCTTGCTCTACAATCTGGATATCTCAGTGGAAAGCATGGCAGGAGGAATTGAGAGCTCCAAGCTCAGATGCATCCCTCTGAGGCATCCCTATGACTTCTTCTGAGCATGTGCAGAGAAGCAAAGACAGTTTCAAAATACCTTTCTTGGAGGCTGAGCTGCTGAGGAGATGGGCATTAAACTAGGGGCCAAACTTGGCCTGCTAATTTTAGGCTGAGTACAGAGGTTCAAAAACCCCATGGCAGAAGTGCTTTAAGTTTTGTGCTTTACTCCAAGTGCCCTAGCTTAGGTCAAGAGGGAACAAAACAGACATTCCCCTTACATGAGGGGTGGTGAACAGGGTGCCTGCACTGGCCAAGGCCAGCAAGCTGGGGGTGCTCAAGTACATCTCCGAGCAGCAAAGCAAACCCTGATTGGCCAGCCTGGCCTTCTCCCCAGCCCCTTCCCCCCAGCAGCCAGCTCTTTGCCTGGCTCATGTAGGGAGAGATGGGAGGGTAGGGCCAGGCCTGCATGGTGGGGGCATCTGCTCCCCAAGAGTGCACCACGCCCAGATAAAAATCCCTGAGCCCAAGGATCCCTAGGGCTCAGTGGTACTTGAAAGCCCCAGACCCTGGGGATTGCAGCTGCTGCAATCCTTACAGCTCAGGAGTGTTTCACCAGGCTTGGTGCACTGGTGGGGGAGCAGATGCCTCCACCATGTGGGCACCGCCCTACCATACCCCACCCCCCCAATCCATACAAGCCAGCCAGCATAGGTGGGGGCGGGGGGGAGCTGCCACCACTGCCTGACCCCCTCCTGATGATGTGCAGGCAAGAGCCTGTCAGTGGTGCTGGGCACTGGCTTGGGGGGGAGCAGATGCCTCCTCCCTATATGGGTCCAGACCCCACTGTACAGACCCCAGCTGGAAGGGGCTGGGCCAGGCCAGGGGCAGGGGCTCAGTTCCTCTCTCGCCAACCCCCTGTGCTGCTGCTGGCCCAGCTGGGGAGCAGAGACTTTCCTTCCTCAGCTCTGTGACAGCCCAGGGGCAGGGCTGGCCCACCTCAGCCAGAGCAGATGAGGAGGGGCGGAGGCTAGCCCACCCACTCTGCAAGGTGGCAGGTTAATGGCAGCCTGCAAAGCATCCTGGGATGCTGGGGGACTGGGACCTAACTTGATTTGGGAGGGGGTCTGGGACTAAATTTTAATACATAGGTTTGACCTAAATCAGTTAAGTCTGATACTACATTGATCCAGGCCTATCTTAGACCAGGTTCTGCCATTTGGAAACTGTTTTATGTGCCCTGAACTTCTGTTCTGTTAGAGGTTTAGACCACTTTCCATTCTCTTATGCCAGTTTATGTGTAATTTCTGTCCCTAGCCTTATGACCAAAGTTTAAAGCAGAATATATTGAACATTAATTTAAAGAAAACAATAAGAGCTAAGCAAATGCTATATAATCTGTGATTCACATGTGCTGTTGCTAGAAACTGTTGCTGTGCAGCTACTGTAAAATAGCATCCAATCTGGGCTTATTTTCAACATATTACACTATGCTATGAAATAGAATGGACTAAACCAAATTAAAGCCAAGGATGCATCTGTGTTCCAAGCCACGCTACTACCTGAGCTGATCCTCTGTTTAGAAAAGTATAAAGGCTACAAGCTACAGAACAAGTAGTGCATGTAAGTCCTCAATAAGGAGATAACTCAACAAGGCAAGTTCACCAGTGGGTTTAGTCTTATTGATCCAGACATGCGGGTGATTGAACACAGACACAGAGAAGGGTTCTAAGTGGCAGGCTGCAACTTTATCAAGTTAATGCGTGGGGCATTTTCAAGTGAGTTCTAGTGCAGGGGTTAGAGGGCTTCTACAATATAGCCCATAACTCAGGATAGACTGCTCTCAGCCAACCCACAGGATTCAGTTTAAGCTTTGAGTCTTCCAACTTTCCTCCCCATGGGGGGGACAGAACATGCTAAAAGTGGGGACCTTGTTCTTTGAAGTCCTTAAGTCTGCCTTTCTTCCATAGGCACAAAGTCCATCTTTACTACTGGTAGGGGCCCCTTGGCTTTTTATTCTCACTGGACAGCCACTGCAAATTGTGATGAACTGCTGCATATTGAAATTTTAAGTCCTGCAGCTATTAATCCTGCAGCTGTAAGTCCTGCAGCTATTTGTACCCTCCTAATGCTGTAAGGAAGGTGAAAGGAAACATCAAGCCTCTGCAGTTTTGACCTTAAGGGGAAACCCTGCTTCCTATCATAAAAAACAAGTGATTGGCCAGACCCACAGCAATCTAAATACATAGCTCAAGTATTACAACCACAAAGAGCAAGGATGGCAGTCACAGAAAACAGCAGTCTCAAGCACCCAAGCAAGTGTTTAAAGAACAGGGCAGGAAAGGGGATAGTACAAAGCCAACCCACTTCCACATCCCCTGCAGCTAGCCAACCAAAGGGTGAGAACCCTTGCAAGGGGAGGGACCTCCCTTACACGCTCAAGGCACGGATACATGTGCTCAACACGTGCTCTGATGCACGTTAACTAGCATGCGTTTGCATAGACTTGATTAATCGAGTCTGCTGGAGCATTGTAATCAAAACGCTCCGGCATCTCATGTATTCAGCATCCCTGTATTTTAAAATGGTGGCAGCGGCACTTTAACTAAAGCTCAAACAAGCTTTAGTAAGTGCCCTGCCATCATTTTGAAAAACAGGACTCTGGATACAAGAGATACTCTGGGTGATTCAATTAGAGCAGCTCCTGAGAGCCACTCTAATTAAAATCCATGCCCCACCCTCCCCACACTGGAGCAAAAGTAATGGTGCCCACCATGTGAAAGTAGTGTGAAAAATTCAAACCTAATATCACTCAGTCCGTGGCATAACACACATAAAACATGAAAGATCTCATGGTAGCAGGTACTAGAAGGAGGTCTAAATGAAGCTGGCAAAGGTAGTCAAGGATGAGAAAATGTAAGGAGGAGAGCTCCTAGACTCTAGAGTCAACTCTCATCAAAGTAAATCAAGATATCCAGGCTTTGGCGAGTGAAAAGCCAGTGCTGAAGACAGAAAATGAGCTACAATCCTTTTTCTTTTTTTCACTTGTTCAAATACAATCCAAGATGGCAGTAAGTAAACAGAATTACCTCTTGCTGAGCACACATAACATGAGCTGTCTTTTGTTCAGTTACAGATTTTCAGAATGCAATACATAAAATTATCATTACAGCTCAAAGGGAGTAGAAAAATCTGTTTTTGTGAAACTAAGAAGAGAATAACCCAGGGGCATGGCCTGTTCTCAACTCTTTTCAGTTCAGATGAGTAAGAAACATTTGTGTGACCACAAGGACAAGCTTATACTGATGCCCCCAAAGCTGAGAGTCCCATCAACTAGCCACTTGCTGGTGCAGAGGGAGCCTGGGATAGCAATCTTGGACTCCCCTGCACCAGCAATAAGGCATGGCTGGACCTGTCACTGGATCCCACAATCACACCTCCTGACATGCATGTGCATCAGATGCCTTTACGTGAACACCTCGAGGGGCCCTGACACTGCGTGCTGTATCCTTCAACACAAGGTGTGGGCTACACTTGTTCTGTGCATAAAGAGATTTCCCTCAACAGGAATGTCAGTTTGACCATTTCACCAGCAAGTCTTTCATGCTGTTCTTTCAGGGTTAGTCTGTCATGCTGGTCTTTCACGGTTCAGCATAACCAGGTGACATAAAAAGTCAGTTAACCTCTAAGGCCCAGATATTTAGAGGTATTTAGGTACCTATGTTTTTCAATGTATTTATGCACCTAAATCCCCCCAAAGTCAGTGGGAGTTAGGCACCTAAATGCTTCTAAAAATGTGACCTGGCACAGTCACCCAGCTGTATAGAATTGAAGGTGTTTATCTAATATCCTTCCCAATTTTCTGTATCTACTTAACAAACTACAAAGACGTACTAAAAGCACCATCAAACACATGCCACTTTCTTTCTGAATGCAAACAGCAGAACATATTCAGTGTCATATGGAAACTGCTTTTTCAGCCTTCAGTTGTGGCACCTGTCATTTTCAGGAAAGCCCCCAGCCCATTGCAGCTATGAAATCGTGTCTCAGTGCCACTGCGAGGAAGGCACTCTGTTGAAATTAAGTGGTTGGCTGACTTGGCTGCTGGGGCACATCTGCTCTGCAGGCAACTGAGAAAACATGGCCCAGTCTTTAAGACAGTCACACTGGTAAGGTCAGGCAGGACAGCAGAATCTTCCTCCTGTTTCAGTCCAAACTGCCCTGTTATGCCATGTTTTAAGAGTGCTTTCAAAGCCAGCATCTGATGATTATAATAGAAACAATTAATTTCAGTGTTGATTATTTTATTTTTATTTATTTTTTACTATACACTGGAGTTAGTAACAATGCAGACAGGATAGAAAGGCATCAGAGACCGGTCATTAATATCTATGGTTTTGTTCATAACATCATATCTATTTGTGTGTTGCTATATGTATGGATACCGAAATGGTCATCAATATCTTAAACAAATGTGGCTAGCACATATTGTCAAGCAGAATTATTTGCAAGCAAGGGGGCTCTAACTGAACTTCCCTGAAAAAGCAAGATGCTATGCAGTTGAGAAAACGGTAGCAATAAGAAATAACTCCACTGAGTTTAACATGGATACGTTTGAATTACAGAGAGAACAAGAATCATCCATTGTTCATCTTGCTAGTATGAGTGTATAATTTTCCTGCTGTCTTTTTTCTCCTTTTGTTCTTTTCAGAGATTCTGTGATTAACACTGTCTTGGGGAGAATTTCAGTATTTTCTGTGGGTTAGCAGGATGTGAGCTAGGTGCTGCTGCAGCATGAATCTTTTAAAAGCAGCCTAAGAAATATTTAAGACCCTAGTCTAAGAGGAACAGCTCTCCCAGGCATAATTTTTGGTGCTGGTTGCAGCAGGGAGCGTATGCTGTGAGGGAAGTATTATTTTTCTAAATGGAAGGTGTCAGATGGTCACGCAATGTGACTGCATGTTCGAGATCACTGCCTCCCATCTGCAATTTGTGACGTGTGAAAGATTCTGCCCAAATGTGCTCACCAACTGGAAACCCTCGGCACTTTTTTTTTCTTATCAGGAGAGACCAAGATAACCAATGGTTTACAGATCAGGGATCCTATCAAATTAATATCACTGTAGGATAAAATCTGCTTTAAATACAACTACTAAACTCCAGCAAAGTTAACTAGTACATACAAGTTCATTCATCTGATTAAAAATCCCTACTAGTAAAACAAGAAAATAGACATTTAAAAAAAAAAACAACAAAAAAACATTATTCTCATACTCTTTACAAGGAGGCTTGCTATAAAATGTGACAGCCTTTTCCAGTACTCATTAATGTCATCTAATTACAACACTTACTAGGCTTATGCCAGGCATTAATGTACTGAAGGTAGTTTTTTCCTCTCCAGCTTTTCTCTGGATCATGTAAACTATTTGCCTTTTCTATCTTTTTGGCAATTCGGTGAACCCTGATGTGGCTGGGCTGGAGGCAAAATGGGGATTATTTACCTCCTGAAGAGTGTTTGCAGAATGCCTGACAGAAAAAATGTTGCCAGTAGCAGATAACCTATTTAACCTGTGCTGACACCATTCAGTGACAAAGGGTTTTCTCTGTTCAGAGGATTCTCCCATTGTTTTGGTGACCAGGTACCTCCACCTGGCTCTGAATAACTTGCCACTCTATTAATTAATTATCATCTAAAGGGGGACACACAGTGTTGTCTTTGTATGAATTTCAGGTGGGGAAGTACCTGAATTTCTAGGGCAATGCTTGCCAAGGAATTGCATTCTTGCCCTTACTGGCCGGGAAGGCCAATGGATAATATGCTGGGTTCACTCTTGGAGGATGTTGACAGCGCTTGCCCTTGAGAGAGCTGGGTACCAGTTTCCTTTAAGGACACACTTGCTCAAAGAAATCATTACACAGAACAGATCATTTAGTCGGTTACTAACTCCCTTCTGCAAACATCTGTTTTAAATGGGACAAAAGTGTAGCTGAGAAGTAGGCCCAGGCGACTAGGGAAGTATTTTATTCGGATTCAGCTGATTCGGCGGACAGTGATTCAATTCAGAGATTTAGATCACTGTCTCAAATCGATTTGGCTGAATCATCTTCGGAAGATTCGACACTGATTCGGAGAGATTTCGTGATTTGGATCAGCTGGGGAGAGGCAGGCACAACTGGGTGGCTGCAGGTTCTCCTCCCACAGCTCATCTGGCTGTGCCTGCCTCTCCTTGGGTGAGGGGAGCTGCGGGAGAAGCCCCCATGGCTGCCCTGCAGGCTCCATCCCCTGCCTGGCCACAGCCTAGTCCTGACACTTAAAAAAACCCAACCAAACAAAAAAGCCCTGCAGTCACTGGCCACAGCAGCAGTAACTGGGGCCTTTGGGCACTTGTAGCAGAGCCCCTGGCACAGTGCAGGGCAGTGGGGATCACCCCCAGCTGCCTGGCACCTGCGCAGCAGCTGCCCCATGGTGCAGGCATAGCGTGGCTTGGCAGGGCGCTGCATGCTGCCTGGAAGCTGGGGCCACTGGGGCTGAGTGGTGCCAGGCTCTGGCTGACACATGGAACTGCCCCAGCTTGCAAACAGTACCATGGGGCAGCTGCCACACAGGTGCCAGGTGTGGGGGTAGATTTCCACTACCCCCCATTGCCCTGCACTGTATGTGTGGGGGGGCTCTGCCACGAGTGCCCAGAGGCCCCAATCACCACTGCCGCAGCTGGTGAGTAAGGGGCTTTTTTTTTTTAAATGCTGGGCTGGGCGGGGCATGGGGCCAGGCAGGGCAGCCATGGGGGATTTTCTCCCAGCT
>NW_005842347.1:1218559-1231836 GCF_000455745.1 Alligator sinensis | reverse complement strand
GGCAGAACTCTGACTCCCAGCACTGCCACACCCACATCCCACACCTCCTCTCCCCCCTCCCCTACCAGCTGGAGGCAGGTGTGTCAGCTGCCTCTTTAGTCTATGGCCGAATCTCCGTAGTGGCCGAATCTTTTTCAAACCTTTTCCGAATCATGGGTATAATATTCGCCCACCGCACAGCTGCTGTGAGGCTTACTTAATGCTTGTAAATCCCCGAGAGTCTCAAATAGGAAGTACTGATTAAAAGTGGAGGACTACTAATAGCCTTCTCTTGCCAGGTACTAGGGGTGTCCTCCCGCTTTTATAGTCAGATGTAATAGGTACTAACAGAAAATTCCTCTCCAGTGAATCATCAAACTGTTGGCCAAAAAACTCACAGCATTTAATTTCCAGGTGCAATCAAGAGCTGTAACAGCCATTGTGCTAGCCAATCCTAAACAAGAAGATATAGACACATGACTCAATGTTCAAGCACAGATATGGTGTTTGTTCTAGGGAAGTATCTATATTGCCCTCAAAAGTTTGACTGTAGGAGTTAGAGCCATACTGGTGTGATACATTGAAAAATGTAGGTACCTTTAATCATACTAAATTGAGTACAAGCCATGGTTAAGCAATGGCAGCACAGACTTCAGTGTGTGTGTAAAAGCATGCTCTGGATGTGAAGCATTATTTGGGGACTGAATTCCTTGCCTCTGTGGCTTCACTGCTATTGCTACCCCAGGTGACTGGACTCAAGCTACTTCTGGGTTGCCTGCCTGCAGTGCAATGTCTACGCAGCCAGTGTAAGCCAGCAGATGCACTTATTTGCCTGACCTGCAGTCACTTCTCAGCCTCAATCAATGAGCACCAGAGCACTAGATGTGCTGTTATTAGCAGAGATTGCAATAAGGCAGCTGCAAAGTCTCATAGAGGAGGCCTCCGTCTGTCATTTTCAGCAATGCATTTAGCAATCAATACTCTACCCGAAGTCTTCCATCCATCATTTCTTTTGCTCTCACTCCCCATGGGAGGCAATGTCATCTTCTCCCTGACAGAGTTCCACGGTATGTTTGTCACTGTTTTCCCCAACTCTGCTTTGCTTTACTCCCCTCTCTCCACTCACCACCTGAAGAGCCCATTAACAAACTGGGTTGTATGTGCTTCTCCCCTATCTGTGAAAACCTTAACCTCAGTCCTGTTCCTCAGGAAAGTATGACTGGGATGGTGAGAAAAGAAACCTAGCCAAGTATAGGAGCAAATTGGTGTTGAACAAGTTCCTTTGGAAGAGCCCAGGATAACACAAGGAGCAAATGAGGAAGATGATTTGGCAGCAGATTTTGAACTGACTCAAGGTTGCTGGAGTCAAGGCCAGAGAGATGCTTGTTTTTATTTCATAGTTTCATAGTTATTAGGGTCGGAAGGGACCTATTAGATTATTGAGTCAGATCCCCTGCCCTGGGCAGGGAAGAGCGCTGGGGTCAGATGACCCCAGCCAGGTGTTTGTCCAATCTCCTTCTGAATATTTCCAAGGAAGGGGACAACACCACCTCCTTCAGAAGCCTATTTATTTTGGTGACCCTCACTGTAAAGAACTTTTTCCTGATGTCCAGCCTGAATTTACTCTCTTTTAACTTGTGTCCACTGTTTCTAGTTACCACGACTGTCACCCTGGTAAACAGAAAACGTGTTACCCCCCGCTTCCGGCTGACCCCGCTGAAGAGTTTGTAGGTGGCCACAAGATCAAGATTTCATTGCTACAAGCTGTCACTGCAGTTGAATAAGGTCCTAGAACTTAGCCTTATGCCTACTACTCTTTTTCTGTTCCTTTACAAGCCAAATTAATGGAGAAGATGTGCTCCAATATCTTTTCTAGCTGAAGGAACCTGTCAGAGGAGACTAACTTCCTAAGATTTTTACTTTTAGTATATCATACGTTTAACCTTTTTGAAGCTTTTTCTGTAAGATTACATGGGTTTGATTTTCTGCTCACTTACATTTACATTTTGTAGCAAGAGATACCCACCTTTGTATAATTACACAAGATTCTGGAGTGTATATTTTCTAAACTCTTGCCTCTGTTTACCATCTAAATGCTGGGCATTATCTAGGAATCCACAGCCTAATTCCTAATTAGTTAAATACCATTTCATGAACCTTCTCGGGAAAATGAATGGGAAAATACCTATTTTTTATTTTTACTTTTCTTTTTGTTCTCTATATAAAAGATGTGCAAAAAAAGAAAAGACATTCCAATTTGCTGGATGTGGAAAAAAAATCATTTTTAAGAACAAAACAAAAATCTCCCAAACTCCTGATCCATTTTTTGATTTCTTGACCATATTTATAATGTTTCAGAATTAAATTCTTGTCATTTTCTAACTGAAATAGTCATTTTGAACCTATGAAGATGGTTAATTTCAAAATGTCAAAACCAACGTATCACTATTTAAAAAAGCTTTTATTTCAAAACTATTCACTAAATTCCCTTAAAATTTACAAATAATTGAGACATTTCCAGAAACTGCATTTTTCAGTGAATAAACTGTTCAGGAAAAAGAAAAGCTCACTTAGGCTCTACTCAATATTCTCTAAATTTGAAGCACTTCTGGGTGTTGCAAGTTGAAGTGGATATTTTTTCTCAGTAAGTATCAAATTCAATGAAAATGCATTTTGGGCAGAGGGGTACAAAAGCTCTAATTATTTTTAAAAAATTGGAAATACCAAAGTGCTTTGTTTTGATTTTTTTTAATAAAACATTTTGTGTATTTGTTTTAAAATGGCATTTTTATTAAAAGACTTCAGTAATGCAGGGAGGTAGAGTCGTCATATTATTGAAAGAAAACACTATTAAAGGGACTGGAATCTGGAACTCATCTTTTATTAAATAAAAATCACAACAAGGGAGTTAAAATCAGAAAAAAAATCAATATAAAATATAAAAAGAGAAAAGGAACAAGAAACTACACTCTGGTGGGCAGGAATCTGCCATCTATACTATCACAGAATACAGCAGTCCTGAATAGAGGAGTGACCAGAGCATCTACCAAATGTTGCATGCATGAGGTAAGAAGCTCAGTGGAGGGGATTTTGAAAAAAGACTTTGTATTGTTCGAATAGTCACTCAAGCATAGTAAGGGGTGGAATTCCATCTGTTCACTTCAGTTTGGTTCAGTGAACTGGGTCACTTTCAATGGTTCACTAAATCCTGACTATCTAAAAATTACAGTTATTATGCTTTCAAAATCTTGAGCTGCATGACAAGAACACTTCATTGCTTATTCTCTCTTGCCCTTCATTTTATCACCTCTGAAAATGGGGCAAATATCATTTGTACCCTAAAGGATAGGTCATATGTCACAAACAGAATTCAAGCTGCTAGAAAAAGGTTGTGAAGTCTAATTGTTAGCTTCACCATCCTGTCAGAACAAGGCTAACTCTTTTTGGGTTTTGTGGTCTAAAGAAATAATTTCTAATTTCTACTGGTGATCTATAAGATTGCTATTTACTTTTTACTTCTCGTGAAGGTGCTTGAATTCTCCTGGCAGCTGATCTCTGGCTGCACCAAAGAGAATTAGAGATTTTGATGGCCTCACTGCAGTTACTTCTAGGTTATTGTAAGCATAGCTAGTGGAGCGGTAGGAAGTCAAATCAGACACGGGGCCTTCTTGGCACAAACAACAATTCATTGGAGAGTGGGGCATAAGGAAACAGTAAGTTCTGCAGAGTTCCTGGATGTTCAAACTCTCATGGGAAGACTTCCAAAACAACTAATCACAGACTGCCTCTGAGAAATGAGTCTCACACTGCTTCCAGGGTAGGCTTATAGTGTAGGAAGAAAAAAAATCTTCCCTGAACTAAACATGGTCATGTCTTCAGTAATCATTTGCTTAGCATCCAGGAGCAATAGTGCTTAGGAGGATGACCCACAGAAAATATGGAGAGATGGAGAACAAGAAAACTTCTCCCTGCCATGTTTTGTTACATTTATATCCCTACATCCTTCAGGTTAGGCTTCCAAAAAGCAAGGTACCCAAAATTAAAGGAAACATTTTATGTGAAATATCCCTACCTTTCCTTTTCTCTTCTGTAAAATGAGGGTGACACATTATGGAGCCTGTAATTAAAAATTTACCCACTCTGCTAAGATGGTTACATGCACAAATGAACTATGGTATTAAGTAATGAGTTTTCTGATAAGCATCTACCTCCCACATTGCATCCATTATCATGTCCTTCTTGCCTAGTCTCCCCATAATATAGTCAAATATTGTTAAGGGTGTGCCCATTAAGGTCACTGATATGTAAGTGCCCATGATATATCTTCTCATGGAAAGAGTTAAGATGACATGCCCTAAACATAACATACATCAGCACTGGGGATATTGCATTGGCCATGTCCTTTGTCTAGCACAATGGTTCTCAACCTTTTTGGACTCGAGGCACCCCTCATTGGACTCAATGCATCCCTCCGTAACTTTTGTGAATTGAGTGACATCCAGTTTCAAAAACTAAACTCTATATTACAGTGCTTACCTCCTAGCAGAAAGGCTCAGTAGTCAGGGTTGGGGATTGGGCAGCAAGGGACAAACCTGAGCCTGCACTTATCTGCTTAACTCCTCATACCTCACTTATCTCCTCATAACTTGCAACACCCTTCAAAAGACCTGAAAGGTGGCACCCTAGTTGAGAATCACTGGTCTAGCAGGTGCAACTCTTGAGGTGCCTTTGTGCTACAGAAGAATTGCCCATAGTGATGACAGCTATCCAGGCCTACCTGAGTAGACTATGTCATTTTGGTGAGAAGACCTGGGCTACAGGGTTCCTGGGTAAACACTCAGGAGCTGAGGCAGAAAGACTCTCTCCTTCTCTATTTGAAGTAGAGACTGCTGGAGAGATTGATAAAAAATGGCTTTTTGATAAAATAGAATTTTTCAGGAGCAAATTAACATTTTAATTTAAAAAATAAAAAGGCTAAAAGCTGAAAATTGTTTTGGGTTTTTTGATGAAAATGCAAAGGAGTGTTTGAAAAAAAATGCTGAAAACAGAAACAAAATAATAATTTCCTTTGAAATTCAAGGGATATAAAAAAATGTCTCATGACCAGCCTTCCTTTTTTTTTTTTTTTTTTTTTTACCACTGAGCATTTACATATTATTTGCTTCCCTACCTACCATTCTTTCAGGCCTCCCTGCTTCTCATTACTTCCTAGGGTTGAAGAACTGCACAATAGGTATGAGGACTATTTCCCTTCTTGTGCTTGATTAACTATTTTGCTCAGCAAGGAAGATGGAAGGATACAAGGCTGTACCTGCACTTTGGCCTATCCTCATCTGCTTCTTTACTTGGGGGACTATTTAGAAAGTAGGGGCTCAAATCCAAGAAGGATAAGCTACATAAGGGACATCTATGCACGTGCTTTAATGCACATCACCCTATTTTAATGTGCATTAAAACATCACTAAAAAAAGTTCTATTTAGTTAGATGTAGACAAAAAGAGTTTAACTAGTGATAATGGGCCAGCTCCTACAAGATGTTGGGAGTCCTGTCGGAGCCAGCCCAGTGACAAGGCTGCTGAGCACTCTGCTCCTGAAGGTCTCTGCACTTTAAGATTTTACTTTAGCCTCACAGCACCAAATATCATTATCCCTTATTATTGTCCCAGTCTTACAGATAGATGAACAGAAGCACAAAGAGGTTAACAGCCAAATGTTTAAAAACAGACACTAATTTTGGCTTCCTAAATAAACAAGGACTTCATTTTCAGGGATGTTGAATACTTGCCTCTCTTACTACCTTTAATTGTAGCTTTGAGTACCTGGCATCTCTGGCCTTCAGTGTCTCATGTTGGAGAACAGAAATGGAGGCACTCATAAGTGTACCCATTTTTGAAAAGTCAGCTTGCCCAAGATTAGCCTGATTTTCCTGTGTGCTGCACTTTGTGTTCTCACTTAAATCTGTAGCAAATGCATACCCAGAGGTTGCAGGACTACCCTGGTGATCTGGCAATGTCATATATCTTTAAGATATGAGGCAAAGGAAAATCTGACCCAGCTAAGTCAACAGTACAGATGGGAATAGAACCTGCGAGTTCAAGCCCTGGAGTCACTTTAGCTGACCACTATGTATCATGACATCTAACCATTCTGTTTGAGTTGATGGGTATTCCTGAGGTGTAGCAGGACGATTCACATGCTTGGAATGTCAAAATCACTTATTCAGGAACAATTAAATAAACAAAAGGGGAGAGTATCACACTCTGTCCCCCTTTGTGGCATCTTACTTCTGAGTCAGAGAAACCCTGAAGGAAATTATCTTGAATGCTTATGGATTGATGTTCTAATAGATAAAGCACAAAAAAGAGTATTACTTTGTGTCTGCTGCAGACCACCATATTGCTCTAGAGAACACATGACTAGGTCTGTACACATGTATCTATAATATGCAAGGGAAAAAGGTGTGTTACCATGGCGCACTTAATATGACATGGTGAAGATCTCTGGTTGCCAGTTTTAAAGTATCTTTGCAATTTCTAAAGACTATGGATGACAATTTCCTAACTCAAAAAGTGTCATAGCCAACATAGGGGAATTCTATTCATTTTGACGGATAAAGAGGAATTGATATCTCAACTGACCATGACTTGATTATACTTGTTCAGAACAGTAGTATGTTGTTGGTATTTTAAAAGGGCCAATGTCAATAAACTGAAAACAGTTAAGAGTCAATTCATGTGAGGAAAAGAATTTAAACAGAAAAATATAGATGATCATCAGGAACTGCTTATGAACATTTTATTAGATGCTCAAAACCCGCAATACCACAATGGGAAAGAAAGCTCTGCTGCTAAAAACCAGCCTGGCTTAAAGGGGGAATAAAAGCAGCTATAAATAAAAATGCATATATATCACAAATGAGAAAAAGGGAAAATTAAATTGGGAAATGCAGAAAATTGATAAGAGAAGCAAAAGGATACAAACAGGAATCTATGGTTAGTGTTAAAGTGTTAATTGTTAAAGACAATTAAAAGGCCATATTTTTAAATTTGTCGAGAATAAAATGGATACTAACAATGGTCTGACCAGTTACTAGAGAGACATTGTAGAACTATCAATGCAAAAAAGGAGAAACATTCATAATATTTCTGTTTCATATTTGGGAAAAAACACAGATTATATACCTAATTTACTTGAATAGAAAATGACCCTGATTATAAGACAACCTCCCAATAATTAGATTCTATATATGAAAAGTGTATACATTTGTTATAATTTGCCAGGTGTGGAATCTAATTATTGGAGGCTTACCTCGAATTTGTCCCCCTCCCACTGCTATAGCAGGGAAAATAAATTGCGGGGGGGGGCAGGTAGCCCCTTTGGTCTTTGCTTCCTCACAACTTCTTCCCCTGGAAGCCCCTTTACCCTCTTCTTACTGTCAGACCCTGCTGTCCCTGAGCACGTGGAAATAAGGAGCAAATTTGAAAACAATAACCTTGAAATTAAACATAGCTGTAGCAATTTGTATATAGTATTCATACACTTCGTTCATCCAGAATTGATACATGTTACCTTTTTTTGAAACTGCTGCAAGTTTTAGCACAGGTACTTCATCACTTATTTATATGTAGTACAAACTATGCATGATATTAGTCTAAAGCTAAGCATGATTAACTATATAGTTCATTGGACTGGGCCCTAGCGGAGTAAGCAGCATTTCAAGCCACAGTGACCCCACAGCTCAGCACTGTTCAGTATGTGCAGATACCCTCAACAAAGGATCCATGTGTTAATTAGACCCCACTCATGACTGGAACTGGGTATTTTTGTCACAAATTCTGGGATGCTTCAAAAATGTATATACAGATGAGGTGCAGGGCAACTGGTCCAGCTTCACCTCATGGAGGGTGGGGACACACTAATCATATGAGCCAGGCTGAGAGAGGAGATAACAGCGAGAACGATGTCATGGTTCACCATAACTTGAAAAAGAATCTGCAGTGAGGGGGATTGCACTTAATGGGCACTCGCATATGTCTTATTAGATAGATTGAACTAGGCTATCCTTGTGATAGGTTCTCATCAGCGTTTTCTCAGTCTCTTGGGCTAATATAAAGTGATCAGCTAAAGGCCTGATCAATGTCTTAAAGGCAGAGATAGGGATCAAAAGAGTGTTGGTGTAAGGGGTGAAAGGGGGAAACCCAAAGTTCAAAACAGTGGCAGTCTGGCAAATAACCAGAAGATGGAAAGTGAAATGAAGAGTGGAAAAAAAAAGTCTAGGGACAGATGGAGAGTGGACAAAGGTGGAGAAGCAGAGAAGAAAAATAACAAAGAAGATGGGAGAAACAGTGGAAGTAGCAACAATGACAGAGACAGCTGTAAAGAAGGTGATGGGAAGAGGAACAAGACCAGAGGGAAGACAGGAGCAGAAGAGAATGGGAGACAGAACGGGAACAGCATGAGAAGGTACATTGGATGAAAGGTAGAAAGTGGCAAGAGCACAATCACTAGGGTATAAATTGTCCAATAATGTCTCTGTATTTTGCTGTCTAGGCAACTCATTGCCACAAGCAGCAACAGTGTGTTTCAAGTTGAGGTGGTCTACCCATGTCAGAAAAGTCATGTTGCCAATCTGGCAAGTAATGTGTGTAGCTGTTGGGAATGCAAGATGGCTGCTGGGAATGCACATTTTGGTCAATAATTCCCACTAGGATCAGAAAATTAATCCCCATTATGAAACAAACGTGGTATGAACTGACTCCCTTGTACATAGAGCCAATTATCAAAGTCTCATTTGGCGAAGTGCACTTGAACCTAATCCACTATTGCAATCATCTGGCCAGTGTGGTTGGCAAGCTGAAAATGACAGTTATGTTCCTATCATAAACACGCTTGAACCATTACCAGCAGAATACCTTCGGATAACAAGTTGCAAGTGCAAGACGGAATGCCAGGGACTAGCATGCTCGTGCAAGCAGGTTAATGTGCCATGCACTCCCAGCTGCGAGTGCTATGAGACAGCATGTTGCAATCCATATAATAACTACAGGGATTCAGAAACGGATTCAAAAACGGATTCAAGTGATGAAGAGACCTGAAAAACTGCAATTACCCATTGTATTAATGTTATATATACCGTTATATTACCATTGGATTAGACTATTACATTTTCCTATTGTCTCAAGACAAACATATGTCTGTGTGTTTCATTGCCATCGAGTTATGTATTATGAATATCTGGCTTATCTGCATTCTTAAATTTAAAAAAATGTATTGTCTTATTCAATGTAACTTGAAGAAGTTGGCTAGTCTGTGTTACAGTGTTTTCAGTACTGAGGCCTGCTATGAAATTTGAGGTGATAGAAGTTGTGAGGTTTTAGGATTAGAGTACTGTTTACTGGGTTTTTTAATTACATTGGGTTGATACATAGATACTAATGCATCAGCCATCTTGGAATCCAATGCGGCTACCATGATGGAAATGTTACGATTGATCTCCTCTGTGGGCCATGTGTTTTATAGTCATGCTCAGTGTTGGCTGCATTTAATCAACCTTAAAGCTAGTTTCCATTCCTGAGCACATGATGCTTTTGGCAGCAGTTTAATGATAGTCAGAGTATTTAGTAAGATTTCTTTGTATGCAGTTATAAGACAAGAGGGTTTTTTCCCCATGCCATTTGAGGGGGAGGGGGAAACCTTGACTTGTATTAGAGTAAATACAGTAAATACGGTATTTCTATCAATATAATGAAATACTTTCTACTCTGACAGCAAGTAAGGCTGATATTAAACAGCAGCTACTGCTTTGAAATACTTTTAAATTAGCAAGTTAACATAATTTGCACAGATAATAATATGCATTTCAGAACGGCCAGATTTAAACTGATAGATCTAGGGAAAAATAAAATAAGTCATACTTACTATTTGGAGAACTCTATATTTAAATACCACTGCCTCTGAAAAAGACTTTGGGGGTCCTGGTGGATAAATATCAGATTATGAGCTCCTGGTCTAATGTTCTGGTTAAAAGGGCTAGTGAAATACTTTGATGTATAAAAAGCAGTAGAATATTGAGGAGGAGTGAGGTTATCTTACCTCTTTATTTGGCACTGGCACAACAATTACTGGAATCGTGCCCCCAATTCAAGAAGGATGTTGAAAAATTGTAGAGGGTTCAGAGAAAACTTACAAAGATGAATAAAGGACTGGTAAACAAGCCATGTAACCAGATGTAAAGAGTTTAATCTATTCATCATAGTACAAAAGCAACTTGATCAAAACCGATTAACACCTATACTGGGAGCAGAAATTAGGTGATAAAGGACTCTTCAGTCTAGAAATCAAAGGGATAACTAGATCCAATCACTGGAAGCTGAAGGTGGACAAATTAAGGTGCACATTTTTAGCACTAGAGGCAATTAATGGAGTGGGCTGTCCATTATTGGGACCTCTTAAAACAAGATTGGGTGTTTTTTCTATAAGAGAGTCTTTATTTCAAGCACAGATATTGGGCTCCAAAAGCCCCAACCAGCTATAAAATCAGACCTTGAAAATGTGTTTTAACTTTATAGCTGGTTGCTATTGAACTTTAATTTTCATATGTAGCATGGTCTCCCCTGTGGCTGACAGCCCTGTCAGCTGTGGACTCCCAGCCACAAGGACATAACATGCCTAGCTGGGGCTGGGAGTCCCACAACTGCTGAGGACTCGTGGCCTCAGCAGCTGCAGATTCGGGGTCCTGGCAACATGCTATAGCTGCTGGGACCCAAGGTCCAACAGCTGTGGACACTGGGTCCCTGCAGCATGCCTCATGGAGATTTCCCCCATCCTGGGGGGGGGCCATGAAACCTCTGGGGGGGAGGATCACTGCAGGGGTGACTCCCACTATCCTTGGGGCATGTGAGGTGACCCTGTGGCAGGCTTCCCCTGCACTGGCAATAAGGAATGATGGGATCTAACGCACAGTCTTGTGCCTCCTGCCATGCATGTGTGGCATAGCAGAAGGTGTGATTATGTGAATCACATATTAGATCCCACTGTGCCTTTACTCGTATGTATAGAGGGGGCCTATAGTTTTACATTTTATATTGCAATGCTAGGTCTGATGTTAAACCTGTCTTCTGCCTGACTTCAGACTAATATGGCTAACTACCTCTTTCTGCTCATGAAAAGTAAAATGGACATTTCTTTCAGGATTTGAAAGTTTAACAGGTTCTTTTAATAAGCCCATTATTTCCATTTCCTAAGCAGGCTATCGTGGATCTTACTCTGCCTGTGAACTGGATAAAAACAGCCAGTTAATGTACTAAAGGTCAAGATTTCAGAACTGCTGCTACAAATGCATTACAACCAACTATTAATAATTCTCTCTTTTTTTAAGGGGTCTGGTCATGTCCAAGGGAATGCCAGCTACATTTTTCTTAATGTATGAGCACAAGTTACACATAACAACCTAACAACACAATACTGCCTCTTTAATGCTAATCTATTCCTTGCAATCTACTAGATACATGTAGAATCATTGGTGTGTATCAAGAGAGCAAAATCAGATTCTGAAAATATCTGAAAGGATGCACTAGAGTGTACATAATAATGTATTTTAATCTGCCAGGCCTTAAAATTAATCATGAATTCCCACAGAGATTTTAATAATTTTGAGATGATGTTTTTTTTTCATATAGTGATATTCTTGGACAGAGTTCTTGAAACGCTGCATGGAAAAGGGTGGGGGAGGGGAAATGGGGATATTTCTCAATTATCAAGTTAGATAAGATACTTGTATGAGAGTTCCTGTTTAATTGGTTGTTTTATTCTTTTTTCTTCTAATGGCTAATCAGTAAGGTTTCTCAAATACAAACTTTTGCCACATCATAAAGTTGGCATAGAGCATAAACTTTATGTATTTAGCAATCTTCTTTAGGCAACAATTCTCACCTTGCAGATCCATGGACTAAAAAACCTGTGATGTTTTGCAACAGTTTTCAAACCATCACATTTGGATGATGATGGCTGCCTTTGTTTCAAAGTCAGCAGCCACTCCGGCAATTGGTGGCCTGCACAAACTCCTATTGCCCATAATGAGAGTTATGCCTATGCAAGAGTTGTAGAATTTGATCTTTTGTTTCTGCCTAAATGCTTTTACAACTTTAGTCCAGGAAAAACAAAGACTAAGGACTTAAACAAAACCCTGAGATGTATAAGCAGGGTTCCAAAAGGCTTCAAGTCAGTGGGAGCTGTATAGATACATCTAAGGCCAGAATGATGGCTTAAGCTTTGTAGCGCCTGTTACTAATATATTTTACAACAGTCTCTTTTAAGGCCATTACAGAAGCAATGTAATGATCATGAAACCAATTGTTTCTCATTTTAAGTGTTTTGTCTTTGATAGGTGGCCATACATAAAATATAGTAAATGGCATAGGTATTGCAGAAGGTCTATGATTCTCAGGGCCAAAAGGATCATACACAGCGTACTGTCCAAGAACAAGCTGTTGGATGAATCAAAACAAAATAGTTTTAATACACACAAAATTCCATGGCTAGGCAAATGCTTAGTTCTGAACCCATTTTACTGCTTACCAGATGACGTGTACTTCAGAAGGGACCAAGTCACTGAAACCAAGCAAAGAACCTATAGGCACCTTCAAAAAACAACCTTGTAATTTTTTTGAATTAAAGCATATTACTTATGTTCCACCATTTATGTAGATTTTGCACAGCTGTTTACACTAATATGTGTTAAAATGGGTAATTACCACAGCAATCACAGTATGAAACAGCACTCCAGCTACATGTTAAATAGATAGCCTTCAATCTCTCTCTCACATATACACACCTGTTTTGAATGCTGGTAGTTTCTCCTACTAGATTTTTCTGCGACTAGCGCATTTCTGAACAGGCACACAATATTTTACATGTTTTAAGCTACAGTACTAACAATTTCTTGGTTGTGTTTCTGTTTCCCCATTTTAATGGTTCAGAGAGGCAAAAGACAAACTGAGAGTGATGTTATTATGAGAGGGTAGGTGAAGGGGTAGAGGAGAACTGGGAACAGCTGAAGTGTGTCTGACACAGCAGTTTCGCGTCTGTACCACTATTTTATTTTTTATGAGGCTGCAGCAAATTGATGGCTTCTGATACCATAGTCAATAAAACATTGTGTAAATTTCAGCTATGGACTGGAAAGTGATTGGATTAGAAGGGAGGTGTTGGGTTCATCCATATCTGAAGTTGTTGGTGTGCCATAACCCATTACTAGGATATACTTGAGTGAAACTAAGACAGTCCCTCATAGCTAAGAT
>NW_005842347.1:1209891-1218528 GCF_000455745.1 Alligator sinensis | reverse complement strand
CTGCTGAGACCCTAAAGTTCAACTTTCCTCTAGGTTGCCCCATTCTCTCAAGCAAGACAGTCCACCATAAGTCTAACATGTCCTGTCTTATCCAAGGGGAAAATTTTTCCAGGAAGTTTGTCAAAATGCATGAAATAAGGAACCGCATAATGGCTTGGCCTACACAGTCCAGATTTTTTTTGCAGCCTTGTAAAAAGAGCATTTTCCTATAGCAGGAGATCTGAGTGGCACGGAGGAAACATGCATACTTTCATACTCTCACAAAACATTTACTATATAAACTCACATTCGTAGTAGAAATTAACATACTTCTGGACACAGGCACTGCTGCTACTGCTGGGCTCTGCCTGACAACACACAATGCAACCAGCGGCTTTCTTCAGTTATTTCCGTAAACTTGCCTTTTCCCAGTCTATTCTGTGAGCAAGAACTCTGACCATTTTAGGCCCTTGAGTATTATGGTCCAGTTGGGGCTACCCGTTATTCTGATACCTTTAGTGTCTCTCTCTGCTTGCCTTCAACACCCTCCCTGCCAACTGCATACAATATTGGGCATACAACCAGGGTCATGACTCCCTGTTATCTCCTTATGTTTCTCCTTGGCTGGTAGGTCTCTCCTCTGTGTCCCCCTGGACACTGGAAGGGACCTCCAGAAGTTATCTAGTCCAATCCCTGCCCAAACACTAATGCCCATCCAGCATTCATACCCTCGTGTGCACAAAGTACAGGTCTAAACACTAAGAGAATGTGGTCCTTATCTGTGCTGAACTGAGATTGCTGCAGTTCAGGGAGACAAGGTACATCACCTTTAGAGGCCCTCAGATTCTGGAGTCAGTCTCAGACTGATTGATGAACTGGATGATAAGAAGGATGAGGCTGAGAGTAGTTGTTTCTGGTTTAATGGCTCTCCAGGGTTGGTTGTGGAATATAAAAATAGCTAGAGCACAGAGAAATTTAGGCCAAAGTCCTAACTTCTCCTGGCTCTGGCAACTGGAAACAGTGGGCAAAATGCTCTATCTGGGAATTCTTCTGTACCAAGGAAACTCTGAGGCGTGTGTTTCAGCTAGTTTTATGGTCTGCCTCAGTCCATATAGAGGAACCTAGAAACAGAGCCGATTGATTGATATGGTCATAAAAAAATTGGAAATCCTCCTCCTTTTTACTAATTTAAAGCTAATATCACTCTGTGCAATTAAAAGGAAGTACCAGTAATACCATTATGCAGACCAGCAACAAACAAAAGGAAGTTGCAACCTATTAATTGCAACATAATTAAACTATTCCAACTTCAGCCTTAACATCTCATTTGTGCACATGGAACAAGAAATGTTATAAGGGTATGAGGTGGATCATTAGCAGGGATCCAGGTCTTCTATTTCCCATTGAAAAAATGTGGATTTTCCCTTTTAACTAAGAAAAATGCTGATTTTTCATTTTAACAGAGAAACACGTGAATTTTCCACTTTTGCAAAGATCTCTCTGCAGGCTGGCAGAGTTCCAGCCTGCAAGAGGCTGGGGGGAGCAGGAGAAGGGTGGTCAGGCAGGGGGCGCCATGTGCATGTGCACGTGGCCACCAGGCAGCCTGAAGAGCAGCTCCCGGGAGGGGTGGGGGGTGGGATTGAGGACCCCATAGTGAGGGAGGGAGGCAATTGGGCAAGGCTGGGGCTAGGGCTGCTGCCCAGCCCAGGCAGTACATGGGGCTTGGGGCCTGGGGCTGGCTTGCATAGTCACAGGGCCCAGGTGGGGAGTGAGGCAGAGCCATGGGTGGCTTGTCTGAGGGGTTGTGGGGTAGGGCTGGCTCCCCGCCACTGTGCACACTCCTGCAGGGGGCAGTGGGGAACATGCCCTCCAGATCTGTGTGTAGGAGCGGGGTGGGTGTAGGCTCAGCCTCCCTGCCCTACTGCCCCTGGGACCCCTTGAGGGTGGGACCCAATACAGCAGGGCAGAGCCAGGTTGGCGGGGCAGCTCCTTGCTGCTGCAAGACCTGCACCCCCATGGCAAAGTGCCCCCTGCCTGCCTGGCATCAGCAGAAGGCACAACTCTGCACTGCCACCCCCACTACTGCTGGGTGGGCAGGGGATGCTTTGCCAGGGTGGTGTGTGGCTTGCATTGGCCAAGGAACTTCCCTACCTGGCCCTGCTCTGCCTTGCCATGCCATGTCCCACCCACTGGGCTGCAGAGGCCCCAGGGGGAAAGCAGCATGGCAGGGAGCCTGAGCCCACAGTCTACACCAGTCCTCCCCTCAGTGGGCTCTGCTCTGGCCATACTGCCTATGTGGGAGGGGGAGCCAGGCTCTGCGCTCTGCTCCAGCAGCCGCTGAGTCCCATGGGTGGTAGCCATGGCTTAGGTGCTGCTGTGGAGGGCAGGGGGCTGTGGACACAGGTCCCTGATCCCATAGCCCTGGCAGCTGGTGGCCCCCTCCAGCAGGGCTGGGGGGGCAGGGGGATGCGGGTGGAGAGTCAAAGGCACCAGCAGGGCTGGCGGGGTTGTGGCTGGGGATTGAGGGGGCACCAGCAGGGGTGGGGTACTGTGGTTTGGGAGTGAGAGGCCTGGACCTGCATCCTGGTAAGCAAAGGGGGCAGGGGGAGCTCTGACTTTCCATGATAAAAAATCCAAAATCAAATAGCAAAATTTATAGGTACTTAGAATTTGTTTTATTATAGTGATTGAGGCACTGGTAGGCTTTGTTTTAAAATTGTAAATATATCAATAAAACATTGTGTTCAATTGACACCTACATATACGGTGGCATTTCATTTTAATCACAGTTTTGGGGGGGTTTAATCAGAGAATTTGCAATTTTTAAACAGAGAAAACCAGGATCCCTGATCATTAGGATTAGGTACCTTGTTGTAAATTGCTCTTGTGAGCAAATCTCAGAGTCACAGACAAAGGTGAGAATAAACATTACTGACATTTGACAGAAATGGAAGCTGGAAGACCGAAGGAGAAAGAGCCCATGGCTTGTCCAAGGTCTTACAGGAAATCAATGGTAGGCATGAGAATAAACTCCAGGCCTCCTGACTCCAGATAGTGGACTATGTTCCCTTTTTCCATTGCTATAAATACAGCACACATGAAGATTAATGAAATCTACCCTTTCAGCTGGAAGTTGAGCCATACAGCTGCATCTCAGACCTTCACATCTGGTACTGCTAGCTAGGGACTAGAACAGGCAGTCCCCTGTGACACTTATACAAGGTCTCAGTATGCTGTGGTCTCCCCATATCAGCCCTTCCTCTTTTCACCATTCATGGATATCTCCCTGATAGCCAGTACATCGGGGATAGGTCTTGTTAGTCTGCAGCCTTTGTGGGGATTTCACAAATGGTGGGGCCTTATGTAGTCTTACTATATAGGGGAGAATTCCATTCAATATGATTTTGGAAAAAAATATTAGCATCACTGAACTCATTTATAAAAAGCTCTGATGTTCATCATTGCTTTAATTTGATAGACTATAATGAGAGTGAAATATATTTAGAGATTTCCCTGCTACTGATATGGCTCATAATAATAAAGTATAATTTATATTGGACACAGCACTTTTTATGGAGAAGGATTCCACAGACTTTTACAAACAAGCAAATATACACAAACCAATTGTTTCTCATTTTGTTAAATGTTTTGTCTTTGACAGGTGGCCATGCATAAAATATAGTAAACAGCATATGTATTGCAGAAGGTATATGATTCTCAGGGCCAAAAGGATTTACTTCTTACTGAATGCAACTATTTCTGTAGGTGAGGATGTTAACTATTTAATAGTGCACACCACAACGCAAAAGAGTTTACAAGACCAAGTCAAAATCAATCCTTTTTCCAACTGGACCTGTAAAAGGAGTCTAGGTAAGCAAAATGTAATTCCCTACGACAATAGCTGAACCGGACTCCTTGGTTATATGCAGCTTTCCTAGATAAATATATCTTATACAGTGTTGAGGTAGTGTTTCAGCTATAGTAGTTGAGAAAAATGAGATACAAGGATTTTTGTGGGGGAGGTCTTTTCCTGGACTAAATGTATAGTTGGGAGGGACATAGACAAGTTTTCAGGTACCACTGACCAAGGTACAGTGGTACCAAAAAGCTTGTCTATGTCCCTCCCAACTATACAGCTGGTCCAAAAAGATATCACTCACAAAAATTCTTGTCTCTCTTCTAGACCATGGTGACTTACTTTAAACAGTGCAACTTGTAGAATGTAACAACAGTGAAACCAGTAGGATGCTACAGAAATTGTTCTACATGGAATTTAATAGAAAAAGGTATGAATTCTGTAGAAGTTAAACAGTAATTTATTGAAATGAATAAGGATTTATCTTGTACACATTTTACAGAATTCCACCGGACATTATAAAAATTCTGAGGAAAAGATAACACTTGGATTTCTTCTATAAGGACTGTTGTTAAAAGCCAGTTTTTACTAACCTAGTTTTTTAATGTTTTTAAGGATCCTTATTCCTCTAGGTACAATGGAATTCACAATTTCGCCTTTGCCAGTAAATTATTACTGCTCATAGAAGAAGAAAAATATCTTAACCATGTTACAGGTACTTCCAATGAATACTTGTCCTGACCTGCAAATTCAGCTGCTGTTATAGTAAAAAAGTTCAGAAAGGCAAGTCACATTGATCAGGCAGGATACTTAATAGCCTACCTAGTAAGTGAATTAGTAATTAGATATAATTAGTTTCATTTGATGGTACAGTAATCTGCCCATGTGTCAGTGGCAGGGGGCTTTGGTACTATACTGGTGGTGGGGGACTTGACTTAGGCCTGCGCCAGAACTGGGCCACAAGGAACTACACCTGTGCCACAGATAGAGGTTGGGGAGAAGCAGTGGCAAAGAAAAGCAGGGGCAGACCTGTGCGAGATTGTTCTAGCCTGCAGCTCTGAAAAATTGCTGATCGAAGTACTATGAGGATCTTTTGTATTACCTGGCTATTATGTTAGCATTCCTAACTCTAATATTGCATCAGTATTGTTTGTATATCAATATTTTTGGATTTTTAAAATGTAAACCCTTCTTTTTCTTCCCTAATTTTGTCACCTGTATTTTCCTCAACTTTTTTTTTACCTCTAAACCCGTTCCATTCCAGAGCCATATCCCTCTACCCCCTATCTCACGGGCAAGTTTAAGGATTGGGATCCAACACTGAACGGCTAAAGGAGGTGGGCAATGGTAGCACAGACATGGTATATTGCCTAGGAAGGTTTCCCTGGGATGTGGGAAGAAGTAGCTTGATTCTAGAAATCAAAGCTAGTATGGTGGAAGCCAGATGATAGACATGAATGCTCACCATCTGGAGACAGGAAGCTGGCTGGGGCTGGTGAGCAGGAGCTGGCTAGGAGTATGTAGACATGGCCAATAAAGTAATGAATAGGCCAGTAAGGGGGAGGGCATGATTACTCAGTATGATACACATAGGCAGAGGAAGAAAATATGAACGGGGGGTGGTGTGGTGGCTGAGCATGCACACACTTCCACGTGCATGCCCTCCCCAGCAGGTAAGTTTGTTGTGGGGAAGGGGCGGTGGGGGTGCAGATGGAGACCCCCATGGTGAGGGAGGGAGTGGGGCAGAGACAGGAGCAGGAGCTGGGGTGAATGGAGCCCCAGGGCTGGGGCAGGTTGTGGAACACTCTGAGCCCAGGTGGCTCATCCAGGGACATGGTAGGGAGGGTTCCCACTGCTGTGCATACCCCTGGGGCAGACACAGGGGGCACATACCCCCTGATCTGCGTGTAAGGCAGAGGCATCTGCCAATGCATGGTGGACTCTGCCCCTGCTGCAGGTGCCTTGGCAGCTGCGCGATGCCATGTGCCTCTTGTGTCCTGGCTGCACTGCCTCCCTGGCAGTGGGAGGCACATGGTGTCACGTGGCTGCCAGGGCACCAGCAGCAGGAACAGAGCCCAGTACACAGCAGCAGCTGCCTCCGCCCCATGCACTGATTGGGGGGCACGTGCCCCCTATGCCTGCCCTGGGGCTGCACACAGTGGCAGGGGGGGCGCGCACACAGTGGCAGGAGCGCCCGCCCCCCCCCCCGCACCCCTGAATGAGCTGCCCAGGCTCGGAGCGTCCCACGACCTGGCCCGGGGCTCTATTCACCACCCCCGCGAGCACCTTGATTTCTCCCCCCCCCAATGCCCCTTCCCTCTTCTCCCCTGCATCCCTTTTGGTCCACACATTTACCTGCTGGGTGCAGGATGGCCCAGTCCGGGCTGAGTTCCCAGCCACCTGCAGGCTCTGGCTGCTTGTCTATGTGTGCGCTCCTCCCCACCCTGCTGCAGCCACCCAGAGCTCGTGACTGGGCTACCTGCATTTGCAGGGGCTAAGCCCCATTAGCCTCAGTCTTCCACTGCCTATGATGATATGTACCTTCCAGGAAATAGAAAGCAGGTCACAGTTCAGTTTGATGGATCAACCTTGGAGAAGTTTGAGATGAAGAATGGAGTGAAGCAGGGTTGTGTTCGGGCATTCACACTCTTTGGGATTTTCTTCTCTATGCTGCTGCATTATGCTTTAGATAGCTTGGAGGAAGGCATATACCTCCACACAAGATCAAATGGCAAACTCTATATCATGTAGTAAGGCACATATTCATTAGGGAGCTCCTTTTTGCTGATGATGCTGCACTCACTGCTCATGATGAAGGCCAACTACAAATACTCATGAATTGCCTCTCCCATGCTTGCAGGATGTTTGCTCTGACCATCTGCATTAAGAAGACTGTGGTCCTCATTCAGGGTGTTTGCTAGTTACCATCATCAGCTTTGACAACATACCTCTCAAGGCAGCGAACAAGTACTGCTACCTTAGATCCACAATGAGTGGATGAAGAGTTAAATATGTGCATTGGAAAGCTTGCTACCACTTTCAGTAAGCTCTCCAAATGAGTTTGGAACAATACAAAACTCAGAATCAAAACTAAGCAGCTTCTGTACAAAGCCTGCCTTTTCAGTGTCTTTATGTATAGCAGTGAGACATAGTTAACATATGCATATCAAGAAAAGAAACTGAACAGCTTCCACCTACGGTTTTTACAGCACATCCTTGACATCAAGTGGCAAGACAGAATTACCAACATAGAGGTTATTGCCAAAGGCAACCTGCCAACCATCACTGCATTACTCAAACAGTGGTGCCTATGCTGGCTTGGCCATCTCCATAGGATAGAAGTTGGGTGCACCCTGAAGGACATCTTGTATGGAAAAAATGTAGGTGGGGAGAGAAGAGTAGAGTGCCCAAAACTGCACTTCAAAGATGTCTGCAAGCAGGACATGAAGGCTTTTGCAATCAACCCAAACCATTAGGAGGCTTTATCAGGAGACAGGACAAACTGGCGCTCTCTTTTCAATTATGGAGTCCAACATCACAACAAGAAATGGTTACCTGAATTACAACAGAAACATGACTGAAGGAAACAGAGTTGATGTTGAATGACTTCATATAGTTTTTGCACATGTGGTAGAACCACCATAGAGGATGACTCTGCTTTTTAGAGCCATCTTGAATCTCACTATACAAAATATTCTTGGGGTCTTCTCCCATTCTCCTGACATGGCTGACACATCACAATCTTTTCTTCTTGATAGCGCTTTCCAAGTGTGTCACTCCTGTGTGTGGCAGGGCACTTGGGGTGCCTGCCACTTTAAGAGGTCAGGCAGCCTGTAAAACTGCCGGCAGGTGCAGACCAGGGCTAATTGAGAGTCAGCTGACCCAGGGAGCCAGCAAGTGAGGCCAGGCCAGGTAGAGGGGGTCACCCGACTCAAGCAGAGGGCTGGGCTTAGAGCAGGTATAAGCTCAGGCTCTAAAAGAAGTCCAGTAGTAACCTCTTGGAACCTGCTGAGAAAACACCACTTCAGCAGGGTGGCTGCAGCTCCAGAAGCTCAACATGAAGGGTAACACCTAACACAGTCTGGAGGTTTGGGGAGGAACTAAGGGGAAGAGGAGATTCCTTGAGACCCATGGAGGGATCTGGAGCCCAGACTGAAGGGATGAGAGTGTGGGACCAATGAGGGTCTAAGAGCCTATTGAGAGGCTAAGAGTGTGGGACTAGAGAAGGTCCAGGAGCCTAATGAAAGGCTAAGAGTGTGGGACCAGGAAGGAGCTAAGTGAAGAGAACATTAATGAGGATGCCATCTGCGAGGCATGGGGCATGGTGTAAGGAAGGAATGGAGCCATGCAATTAGCCAACAAGGTAATGACTGCTGGCACCTGGTGGTCATTTTTATAGAGCAATTTAGGAAGCCCTGGGGCAGCCTCCCTCATATCTAAGTAAGACATTGAGGTGTGATGAGTGACTGAAGGGGTGATTGCCCAGAAACTGAGGGTTGCAGAGATTCCAGGGTCTTCATAGGCATCCCTGAAGAGGTACCCTGCCACACTATGCACTCCAGTACCTCTGTGTTTGGTATTCTGTTTTCCCACTTTATTTTCAGGATCTCATGCAGACATCTCACGTTGAAGCTGTTTAGTCTCTTGATGTGCCTAGCATATGTAGTCCACGTTTCTGAAACATAAAGCAGGGATGACAGCACACAAATCTCGTAGATTCATATCTTCAGCTTTGCTGATAGTTTGCTGTTATTCTGCACACATTTCTGTAATAGTCCAAAATTCTCAGCTGCTTCTCTGAG
>NW_005842347.1:1199502-1209831 GCF_000455745.1 Alligator sinensis | reverse complement strand
GTTAGTCGGTTCAGTCTGAAGATCAAGAGTCCTGCTGTCTGTAGAACCCAAGTAGCAAAAACTGTTAATAACACCAAGAGATTTATCCTCCAGAGTGATGTTAGGTATTGGTTCTTTCACCCCTTGGTACATGATCACAGATTTCTTGAGACTAATTGCCATCTTCAATTATAATACTTGGCAATTTCAATGCAAGTGTTGGATGTTGTTTTAAGAATTGGCCTGGTATTCTGGGCAAACATGGAATTGGTAATATTAATGAAAATTGACAGCAGGTACTAGATCTTTGTGCAAATCAAAATCTGTGTGTTACTAGCAACTACTTTGCTGGGAAAATCACAAGAAAGAGAACGTAGAAACATCCAAATCAGGGTACTGGCACCAAATAGACCTAATACTGATCAGGCCTAACTACCTGAAAGAAATCCTGCATATGAGGGCTTATCACAGTGCTGACTGTGACACTGACCATGCCTTAGTCTCCTGCAGTCAGAATCAATGTAAAAAAGATCCACTGTAGGAAAACTACCAGTTGCCCTCAGATAGACATCAGCCAAAATAAAGACATAGAAAAATACAGACTATTCAATGAAGAAGTTGTGAAATGAAGTTTACGTAACAACTGGCAATTGGAAACTGGTAAGTTTCCAAGCCACTGAGGCTTGAAAAAGCTTAAAAACTAATATGTACAAATTGACAAAAAATGCAAGAAAAATGCCATCCATTGTGCTAGGCACTGTACAAACAGAATAAAAAGAAAATTGCAGCATCAAAGAACTTACAATCTTACAACAAGAAACAGTAGGTGGGTACAGACTGATAGAAGAGTACAAAAAGCAATGACATAGTTGGTCAGCACGGCAGGGAGTGTTGTCAGCTGAGGAACAAGGTACCTACTGTCAATTTTTTATTTGCATCATGGCACAAGAAAGTTTTAAGGAAAGATGAGAAGGAAAACAATGACATGGCTTGCAACAATCAGAAGAAGTTCCTTCTACATGTGACAAGCAGCATGGGACAAAATTAATAATTGCTTGTTTGAAATTTAACAAACGGAATGGAAACTGATATGGTGGGCCAATCAGAGGCAGGAACTGATCTCTCAGTACTGACTGAGGAGTTATGGGCAGGGCGGGGCATACTGAAGGGCCTTCAAATTGGAAACAAGTATTTTGTTTGATGTGCTAGAGAAGGGAAAACCAATGGAGGATGCAAAGAGAGGATGGTCAGAACACTGGGATGGAAAAATGATGATTGCAGTAACATTCTGAGTAGATATGAGAAAGGCAAGACTGCATTTGTCAAGGTTGAACTGTGAAGTGAGAAGAGTGAAATAGGATCATACTTAGGCACCTAATAGGTAGAATAGTATCTGGCCTTCAGTTCTTATTGTATATTACACTGCAACATTTTTCATCTTCTGACTGCTTTGGAGGTAGAATTGTGAGACAGATAAACATCCTTAAATATAAATGAAGCAGGTTTTCAGCCAGCGTATCCACTGGCTTCAAAGAACCTGTACAGGTTTATGCCAGTTGAGGATATGACCCCAATAAACTGAGGCTATTTTCCTGCTATTAAATCCCAATTTTGCATGTATATATATATATAGGGGCGGGCAATTATTTCAGGCGGAGGGCTACTTACTGAGTTTTGGCAAGCCATTGAGGGCCACATGACAGGCAGCCAGGAGCAGATAAATATTAATTTTCTAAATTTTTAGGGGCCCCGTGGGCCAGATAGAATGGCCTGGTGGACCACATCTGGCCCACAGGCCGCATTTTGCCCACCCCTGATATATATGCTTAAGTTAGGACACATAAGTAGTCCAATCAAAGCCAATGCAACTAGTGTTGGTCTTAAACCTTACACTGAGAAGTTTGCAGGATTAGAGACTCAGTAATGGCCATTTACTGGACTCAAAATTCTCTAATTTCAGTCTTGGACTTCAGCTAGCCCAGAATATGGTTATTCCTTCAAACCAGGAGGAGGTAGTTTTATTACTGAAATAATTGTAAATTTAAACCTCTGAAGTTCAGTAAGTGTGATTTTAGTTGCTACCCAGCAAAACCAGAGGAGTTTGGGTAGTATTTTGATGTACTACATTGTTATAGCTAATTCAGTAATTTTGAATTAATTCATTAAGCATTTGCATTCTTAAACCATTTTGTATAAAATTTGTCAGTTGTTAGAAATATCTGTGACTACTCCATTACAATTAGAAATGACCTTCAAACTTTTGTAAAATAAATAAATTATTATTGACTGATTAGACTTAAGAAACCACCTCTCTCAGACAATTAAATCAATACGAGCTCTGTCAGTGTCCAGAACCGGTGAAGGAGTTGGAAAATATATGTGATAATGTCTTCCAAAGCAACCGAGTAAAAATTAACCAAATTATTAAGAGAAGCTGCCAAGAAAAAATAATAGATTTTTCGTATTGTCTTAAGCTGCAGTGAGAGAGAGTTAAATATGCAATACAAATTTGCACTTACCGAATCATTTGCTTATTTTGCTTTATTAAACCTTTTAACTCTGTTAATAAATGTTAAATTTTCTATGAATATTGGGTGCTTAATACTGGTGGACTTTCATCAATTAAAAATTTTGAAGTAAGTAATTCTCAATAAAATGATTATCAGGCTCAATGTGGTATATCTATTCTGCTCACAGCAGTGGCATATCAAAGTTAACTGACTCCTTGGAAAAAGAATTTAATCCCTAAGAACATAAGGGACACATCTTATATAAGAGACCCTGAACACCTAGATTCTCGCAGCCTACTACATATTTAATGACTTCTCAGAACATTCATGTTCCTGGGTAGGAAAAATCTGAGTAAGTTCACGCTACAGCCAACCTAATGTGAAACATATTCAGCCATCAAGGTCTGAGTTTACTGTAGTGCACTAGACAAGTTCTTTGGCACAGTAAAGAATAGTGGTAAAGTCTGGTGTTCCAGTCATTCTTCACCTGTGTCTGCACCTCTGCAGTGAAGCCTGTGCTTCAGTGGGGCTATTCGTGAGCATCCTAGGGTGGGGTCCGCCTCCAACGCACCTGCCATGTCTCTGGTGTTTAAGAAGAAATAGGAGGGTTCAGTGCTGTTATATGGACATCTATCCCCTCCCACTTTGGGGATTACTCATGCTAGTGATGTAGCAATGACTTGGGGCTCCACCTTCCCTACCCCCCATCAACATACCAGCTGTGGTGTCACCAAAGATGTGCTTTTTTACCCAGTAGAAGCCACTGGGTTCCTTCAAAAAGTATTGGTGCCAGAACTGCACCAAGGAGGCCTTGCTTCCCTTTTCCTGTGGGGTGGCATCCACATCTGTGACTGCTTCCCAGACACCCATCCTCAGGTATCCCAGGTACAATTATTAAGGCAAAATGAACAACATAAATAATAATATACCTCTCAAGGTGGAAGCATGTGCTTCTTACTTCCAGATCCTCTCTAGGAAAGTTTCTAAAAGGGGTCCCAATACCCCCAGCCAAAACCCTTCTCACAGCCTGTGGTGACCCAATACTCTTGGTTTCTCTGGAGAAACCCCAGCTAGCTTACAGAAAATAAGCACAATTCGATAAAGCTTTTCGCACACTTAGTCGTGCTTGCAAGAAAGGAAATAAGGAAAAAAGAACTAAAACAAACCCCCTCAGGGTGCACCCAGCTAAAGTGAAACTGCAGGTTAATCCTCACGTGCAGTCCCATTGGCCAGGTTCAATCCTTCAAGCTCTGGTGCTCGGTTTCCCGCAGGGCTTCCTTACCCCTCAGCAGAGCAGCCCTAAATATCCTTATCCAGGCCTGCTGGCTCCCAGGTCCGGTGGGGCCAGCACCTTTAGTCCCCTTTTGTGTCCCCTCCTTGGGGGTCACTTGGAAGGTTAACAAACCTTCCTGGTGCTGGACCCTGCCTCACAGCTCTCTCTTCCTTTCTGAGCACAGCCATGGCTTCTTTTATACACAACCGGCATGTTGCGGCTCTCTGATGTCATCTGCCATGTGTCCCCATGCTTATAAACTGGCTGGGCAGTGCTGAGTGCCACTCCAGCATCTGGCATGGCATTCGTGCAGGTAGGTTTGTCAGGAGACTGGCCTTTGTCGGTCTTCCCTCAACCAGTTTGTGGCCGTATGCCATGGCCTCGGCACAGGGTCCTAGTGAATTCTGCCTGTCTCTCCGGGACTCACTGTCACAACCTCTCATTTAAAATATGCCCTGAATTAATGCAATGGCATCCGTTCATCAACAAGTGATGGTGGATATTGCAGCTATTCTACTGACTAGGGATGCATTTTCTCTTGTGGCTGTAGAGACTTGTTGGGAGTAAGCAATATATGGCCTTGGCCCTCTCCTGCTCAACATCTTACTGGACTGTATCATCAGCTTGAAGGCCAGCACTGCCACAGCTGCTTTCTAGTGTTATGTTCTCACAGACACCTTTGATTTTTTACCCTTTAGTGTTGGGAGCTGGTTGTGATGATTGATAGGTCTGGGCTTGTCCCTTAGAGGATTTTCTTCATAGGGATCTACCTTCCCTTAATGCTCTTCTCATTTGATATAAGTCCTATATGAGAAAATGTAAGTGTCAAAGTTCAAGAAAAAGAGACCTGAGTAAGTGTAAGAGTTACAGAAATACAACTATGAGGCAATTCAAACATTGTCTAAGATGTGAGTACAATTTTTGAAAGCAGAGCAAATATTGAACAGTGATCATTGCCTGGTTTTACTAAATTTTGTATTTCTTATTACTGATGTCATGTCAACATAAAAAGAACTAAACGAGTAAATTGTAAAACTGCTCAGTTTTGTATAATGTTTCAGATTGTGCGCTGCATGATACCCTTATATGATGATACTGTGGTTTGCTCATGTAAATTGTCTGACCACAGTCTCCAGGGAACTTTCACAAAAGTAAAGTGGGTCTCTCAGGAGCCAAATCTGTATAGAAATAAATACTCAAGTTTTGAAGCATTTGCTTCTTAAGCTTCTGAAAATTCTTAAAACTATAAATACTGTAGTGATAGAAGCATGAAGCAGTTCTCTCAATGGTATACGTTTCTCTGTTGCCGGAGATTTGCCAAATTTCTGTTTATCTGTAATCTTTCTGTCAATCTATGAAAATCAAAGCCTATAGTGATGCATATTTAGGTCTTGGAATCAGAAGTTTCAGTTTAATGCCACTTTCTCATCAAGTGTAGAGTATGGTGTACATCTCCAGATGGCCTATACAAATGCTTTGCTGTACTTCACTCACTTTTTGAATGTCAAGCATCTCTGGGATTAAGTACATCACCAATTAGCATCTTATATCCATTTGACAGAAATGATTTCTCATTATTTCATACATTTCTTCTTTGATAATATTTGCACACTGAATTACTTTTCTCATGTAAGAATGGGAGGTAATTCTAAGATAAGGGTTTTGTTTTTCAAACATTCTCCCCTACCACACAATGCTGTATATTGACTTAGAGTAACAGTTTCTGTCTCAGACTAGAAATAATTTGGGGCAGGGACAATCATTACTTTTGTCCTGTACAGCACTGAATATGTTTTCAGTGCTGAACAAGTGCATAAAAATTAACAACTATATCTAACACCTATCTCTCTCCTTATTGCAGAAAATTTTCATAACTCTTCTAAGAATGTGATGGTGTACATTTCCACTGGCAACAGGAACGCTATGTTGGCTTCCCAGGTAGATGACCTTTACATTCAGAGGTGACATGTCTAACTATACATACAACTATATCCATACATCCACTTATTGACTAGTAATATAACAATGCAAAGAGAACTACACGGATAGAATCCCGTGCCCATGCACCACTTTGAAGATATCACATTTTTGCTTGGCAGGTTTCTTTTTCAGGATAAGGTCCAAGGTCCAAAGGTTATAGTTTCTATGATAGTTTGTATCTATGGGCTAGATTCAAATGTGTTGTCTAGATGTCAAAATGAGACTTAGGTGAAATTTAGGTACCCACACTTCAAAGAACAATTCAAAATGACCTTATGTTAACAGCCACAAAATTCATTAGGTAAGTAAATACACTAGACACCTCCATTTTGGACTGCCACATTTCTAAGCTTTCCATGATAGCACTTCTGTGCGTGGTCAGAAGTGATTCAGGTGGAGGATTCAGTATTTTAACTCTTGCCTGATCCCTAGTGTGAGTCAAATTATCCCAGGGACCTACTTTCCTGAGATGATAATTAGACAGAAGCCATGTCTTGTTTGTATTGACAGCACTAATTACAGGTCAAAACTACAGTATTTACTTGACTATATGATGAGGTTTTCCACCACTATCAGCATGGGGAAAAAAGCCGCTCATCTTGTATTTCCATACAAGGAAATCTCACTAAATACATTGTCTATCATTAAACTGCTGCCAAAAGCAGCACATGCTCAGTAATGGAACCCAATCTTGAAGTTGATTAAACACAGCCAACAGTTTGCATGACTGCAAAACACATGGGCCATAAGGGACAAACATACTGATGGGACCCTTCTTTTTTGGCCCTTTGAAAAAATGGGCAAGTGTTCCCTCCACAGGGAACTGACACCAGGCCTGGAGGTACTGCAATACCAGGTCAGCACTGAGAGAGCCAGAGCCAGCCCTGACACCCTCCCATTGGTGCCAAAAATGCTTGATTTTATCCAAAAGGTCAAGATGCTGATGGGAACTTTCGTTTTAAATTTCAAAACTACTAAAATAAACTACATTAACAAAACAATTGATAACCTCCCCCTACAACAGTACCTTGTTCTTCTGATACCCCTTTTCACCATTAACACACTAACCTCTCATGAACCACCTGCAGCCTAGAAGGAAACAACAACTTTCACTCTGTCCCTTTGTCCTTTTGGAAGAAACACTGTCATTCTTCTTTCCTCCATGTCTTCTCTGCCTTCTCCTTTCCCATGTCGTCCACATCTTGATCCACATAGTATTTCAATTTATATATTGCCAACTCCAAACATTATCTTCTGGTGAAAGCCAGTCCCATGACCAACAGTAGGTTTCTCACCTTCCATATCGCTACTTAGGTTTCTCACCTTCCATATCACTCGTCACACAAAGCAGTATGGTTCTCAGTCTCTGTGTCTCCAGTCCTTTGGGCATGAATCCATACAATACCATTTCATATGTTAAGTCACAGTTCATATAGATTGCCCTCAAAAAGCGATGTTCATATCTCTCCGATGCCCAATGCACAAAAGGGCAATCCCAAAATACATGCAGTACAGATTCTGCAGCCCCACATCCCTCTCTCGGGCACACTGCTGATTTTACCAAACTCCATTGTTGCTGAGTGTCCTCTGCAGGAAGAATCTTCTGTATCATCATCCATATGAGATCCACATGTTCTCCTTTCAATCCATTATCTGTCACTTCTTTCCACACAATTGCCATCTGCCTTTCCATCAGATCCCCAACTATTGTTATCTTATCTTTCTTTCTTATTATGTTAATCACCTTTTTATGGTCTTTCAAGCACTCTAATCCCAGTCCCTCAAGTTTATTTACCCTTATGAAGCTCTCCATCTTTGCATTGTGGGCCAGTGGCTGCTAGACCCACAGCTTTTTCTCATCTTCCCTGTACATGCCCCATCTTCTTAATGTTCTTCCTGCCAGATAACAGCAGAAACCTGCAATCTTTCCCACCCCCCTATTTTCTCTTTACAAAACATAGTTATAAAGTAAATATACAAAAGCTTTCCAATTATGGCATTCCCCATCCCCCAAATTCCCTGGCTTTGTATAGCTATGTTCTCTTTTATTTCCTAATGCTCCCCCCCTCTTCCCCCCACCCTGCATATTTGTGTCTGTATGCTCCTTACCTGTTGTCAGGATGGTGGATACACCACTCCCATATAGAGGACGATTGGCAAGAGTACTGTTTTCACTGTTGGCACTTTACCCTTGAAAGATAATGTTACCTTCTTATGGACCTGGTGGTGGGAGTCTACTATAGACCTCTGTGGCAGCGCACCTTTGGTGGGTATTAGGTCCTTGTCAGCAGGGTGAGTAATGGGTAGACTCCCGCCTTTGTAATAACTGTCATATTTTTCCATCAAGGTGTGGCAGGAGAGCGAAGTGGGCAGTTACCCCAGGAGCAGGGCAGCCAGCAAAGACCTGATAAGGAGGCCACCCTATTACAACCTCCCTACCAAGAAAAGCAGAGTGATCAGGCATTCTCCAGGGAACAGACCAGGGCAGCCAGCACTAAACACCTGATTGTCATGGGTGACTTCACCTACCCTGCCATCTGTTGGGAAGACCATTCAGCCAGCTCCAGCAGGTCAACCAACTTCTTGGCAGTAATTGATGACCTGTTCTTGACACAGGCTGTGGAAGGATCAACTAGGGGCAAAGCCACTCTGGACTTAGTGCTGGCCAAAGGGGAAGACACGGGAGGCAACTTGAAGATTGGAGGTACTCTGGGTGACAGTGATCAAGATCTGATTAGGTTCACCATCCACCGAAAAGCTGGGAATTCAGTCAGTAGAACAGAAGTCCTACACGTCAGAAGGGCAGACTTTGGTATCCTCAGGAGTCTAATTAGAAAGGCCCTCTGCAACCAGCAACTGGATGATTTGGGAGTTCAGGAATGGTGGTGCTTCCTTAAGGAGGCAATTCTCACTGCTCAAAAAGAGGCCATCCTCATGCGGCCAAAAAGCAGGAAAGGGGCCAAGAGACCCACTTGGCTCAACAGGGATATTAGGGAACTTTTGAAAAAGAAAAAAGAAGCATATAAGCAATGGAAAAACAGTTCAGCATCCAGAGAAGAGTACATTCATACGGCCAGCGTCTGCAGGTATGAGACATGGAAAGCCAAGACAGGCATGGAGATCAAGCTGGCAACCAAAATAAACGACAACAAAAAGTCCTTCTGTAGGTACATATGGAGCAAGAAAAAAGCAAGCTCCACTGTGGGACCCATACTGAATATGGGGAGCAGGGGGAACCCACAGTTGATCCATGTGAAAAGGCAGAGCTCCTAAATATTTACTTCACATCGGTATTCCTGAAATTCATAGATTCATAGATGTTAGGGTCAGAAGGGACCTCAATAGATCATCGAGTCCGACCCCCTGCATAGGAAGGAAAGAGTTCTGGGTTCAGATGACCCCAGCTAGATGCCCAAGGTTGCCTCTCAACCTTCTCTTGCGGAGGCTGAAGAGGTCCAGGTGCCCTAGTCTCTCCTCATAGGGCTTGGCCTGCAAGCCCTTAACCATATGAGTGGCCCTTCTCTGGACCCTCTCCAGGTTATCCACATCCCTCTTGAAGTGTGGCGCCCAAAACTGCATGCAGTATTCCAACTGCGGTCTGACCAGCGCCCGATAGAGGGGAAGTATCACCTCCTTGGTTCTGTTCATCATGCATCTGCTGATGCACGATAAAGTGCCATTAGCTTTCCTGATGACTTCGTCACACTGATGACTCATGTTCATCTTGGAGTCCACTAGGACTCCAAGATCCCTTTCTGCTTCCGTGCCTCCGAGCAGGTCATTTCCTAGGCAGTAGGTATGCTGGACATTTTTCCTCCCTAGGTGCAGCACTTTGCATTTCTCCTTGTTGAATTGCATTCTGTTGTTTTCTGCCCATATGTCCAACCTGTCCAGGTCTGCTTGTAGTTGTTCCCTGTCCTCAGGCATGTCCAATGAGATGGGAGCTGTTTACCTGCCCAGAGGCCCAAGGAATATGGGAAAGATAACAGTCCACATTAAATCAGCTGAGAAGAGGGGAGGGTACTCTTAGAACATTTGGACATTTTCAAGACTACTGGGCCAGCTGACCTCCATCCAAGAGTCCTGAAATAACTGGATGAGTTCACAGTAGGGCCTCCGGTGAAGCTGTTCGAAGAGTTGTGGAACTTGGGAGTGGTCCTGAAGGACTGTAAGAGGGGTAACATGGTAACTATATTTAAGAAAGGGAAGAGCGACGACCCTGCAAACTATAGACCGGTCAGTCTGACTTCTGTCCTGGGAAAAATCTTTGAAAAAATTGTCAAGGAGGCCATCAACCACAAGCTCGTAACTGGTGGGGTATTAAGAAGCAACCAGCATGGCTTTGTCAAGTGTAGGTCATGCCTAACAAATCTGGTGTCCTTTTATGACCAGTTAACTAACCAGCTGGACAAGGGACATGAGGTTAACATCATTAACCTTGACTTCATAGATTCATAGATGCTAGGGTCGGAAGGGACCTCAAAAGATCATTGAGTCTGACCCCCTGCCTAGGCAGCAAAGAGCGCGGGGTTCATATGATACCAGCTAGATGCTTATCTAACCTCCACTTGAAGACCACCAGGGTAG
>NW_005842347.1:1175678-1199045 GCF_000455745.1 Alligator sinensis | reverse complement strand
GGGTAAGGATCCAGGATGACCTTGACAGACTCGTCCTATAGGCTGAACACAATCAAATGAGGTTCAATAAGGACGCGTGCCGGGTCCTTCATCTGGGTAGGAAGAACCTGTACCATATGATGGGTGGTGGTCCACTGGCTGGCACTGCATCTGAAAAGGATCTGGGGGTGACAATCGACCAGAAGATGAATATGAGCCAACAGTGCAATGAAGTCATAGATTTCATGGATTTCATAGACACTAGGGCTGGAAGGGACCCCAGAGGATCATCAAGTCCAGCCCCCTGCCCCAGGGGCAGGAAGTCAGCAGGGATCATAGGATCCCAGTAAGATAAAAATCCAAATGTCTCTTGAAGGAGTTCAAAGTAGGTGCTTGAACCACCTCCAGCAGCAGTTGCCAGCAGAATAAATAGAACTCTGGCGTGTATCACCCAATGTGTTTTGAATAGATCCAGAGAGGTGTTCTTCCCCCTCTATTCAACATTGATGAGGTCACAGCTGGAGTATGGTGTCCAGTTCTGGGCACCACACTTCAGGAAGGATGTGGATAACCTCGAGAGGGTACAGAGAAAGGCCACCCATATGATGAGGGGCCTGAAGGATAGGCCCTATGAGGAGAGACTCCAGGAACTGGGTCTGGTCAGTCAGAGTAAGAGAAGACTGAGAGGTGACTTGATAGCCGCCTACAGGGGTGAACATCAAGAACTAGGGGAGCAACTCTTCAGAAAAACACCCCTTGGGAGGACAAGGACCAATGGGCACAAGCTAATTGAGGAAAAATTTAGGCTGGACATAAGGAAAAACTTCTTTTCCATAAGGGTTTCTAGAATCTGGAATACACTCCCAGCAGAGGTAGTGCAGTCGCCACCCTTGGAGGTGTTTAAGAGGAGGCTGGACAAACACCTCGTTGAGCTTGTTTGAGCCCAATAACCTCCTGCCCATGGCAGGGGACCGGACTTGATAATCTTACAGGTCCCTTCCGGTCCTTTGATTCTATGATTCCCTTTGGTGTCCATTGGGATTCTTAAGATCTTGATTACACCTTCTACAACCAGAAGGTCAAACTTCTGTAAATTCTCCCAGGTCCCCACACCCATCAACATACTTCTCATCTTATTTAATTTTGCTGCTGACATTTCACCATAGTCCTCAGTATGCTTCAATACCCTTTCAATTGATATGTTGTCCTGAGCCACTATGTTCACATCATCCATGTATAATGTACATTTAACTTCTCCTCTTCCTGGAATCTTCACACCACTTATCAGCTTATAATAAATTCCCTATGCCAATGGCTCCATTGCACACACAAAAAGATAGGGGGACACTGGGCATACCTAAAAGTATAGTGCAGTAGGCAACTCTGTCTTACCCCAGTTTGTATGGGGAATGCTTTGCTCAAGTAACCATTTACCAATACTTGACTTTCTGCTTTACTGTATAGCATTTGGTCTCATCTGATGATCTTCATTGGAAACCCCATCCTCTGCAATACTTCAAACATGAAATCATGTTCAGCCCTATCATAAGTTTTTTTTTCCAAGTCTAGATTCATTATTACCATATTTCTTTTTCTCTCTTGCACATCCCATATGACCTCTCTCATTAACAATAGGACCTGGAAAATCCTCCTCTCAGGAATGGCACAAGTTTGTTCTTCTTGAAGCACAACTGATAAACAGTAGCACGTTCTTTTGGCCAATACTTCACCATCAATTTGTAGTCTATGTTAAAAGGGTTATTGCCCTCCAATTACCTAACACACCTTCCTTTCCCTTCTTAAATATCAAAATTACCATACCTTCTGCAAAATCCTCCCCTATCTTCTCACCATCCATTATTTCCCTATATGCCTCTATTATATCTGTCCCCTAGCCATTACCAACATTTTTAATATAATTCCAGCAGAAGTCCATCTCTCCCTTTCTTGTCCTGCAATTTTTTAAGCAGTCCTTCACCTCTCTCATACTTACCTTCTCCTCCAATTTTTGTTTTTTTTTCCATCCTTTATTCCTCCCTTTATCCTGTTAAGGAAATTTTTCATTTTTCTTTCATCCATTTCTCTTCTTTTGCACAGTTCTTTATAAAACTCTGCCACTGTGTCCAACACCTTTACACACTCTTCTATTCAGATTCTTTTGGCAGTTATCACTTATCCTTCAGTTTCTTCCTTCTTTTCCTCAATTTCATTGAAAAATACTTACACCGCCCTTCCCCCTTTTCCACCCAAGGTGCTCTGGTCAGAAAGCTTTTCTCATCCATTTTCCACTTGGACCATTCTTCAGTCCATTGCCCTACATCTTCCAGTTCTTCTTTTACTCTAACTCCTCTTACTGCCTCCTATAATAAGTTCTGCTTCCTTGGCTGCAGTTCTTCTATCTCTTCCAACCTCTTCACCTCTCTTTGACCAATATTTCTGAAAAATTCACTTGTTCTTCTCTTTATCATAGTCTGCCTCTCCCAGACAATTTTGTAGCATCTCCATCCTTTATATAGTTCCACATATTCTTGACAGGTCTTCTCATCTTGTAATAATTGAACATTTAACTTCCACTTCCCTTTCCCTCACCTTTGCTTTTTTTCTAAACTCAGTACCATTCTCAGCATCCAATGATCACTGAAGGTCATATCTAAGATCTCCGTCTTTCCAATCCCCAGCCCATTTGAAGTTAATACAGAATCAGTACTTGACACCTGTCTCCCACTCAGTTCCATCCTCATAATCACCTTCTCACCAGCCTATACAGCCTTTAAACCTCCTTCTTTTATTATCTTAATCAGTACTTCTGATGAACTGTCTAGCTCTCCCTCCCCTCCATCCCTTCTCCTATCCCCCACCTTGATAATGCAATTGAAATCCCCCACCAGAATTTCCTGCCTACCTCCACCTACATATACCTCTAATTTCTTAAACAGGCTGATTCTTCCTCCTCTTTCAGCCATTGTGTATACATTTAGAATCTCTAACACTTTCTTTTCAAACTCCACCACAATCCATTGCAGTCTCCCTTCCACAATCACTCACATGTGCTATACTTCCACTTCCTCACTCCTGAGCAAAATTGTGACTCCAGATACACAAAATTGTGACTCCTGCCACTTTTAGTCCCCATCCCCATCTCTTTACAAAATGCTGTAAGCCCTCTCCCATGGGATTCCACACTCCTGTAAACATATTATGTCCATTTTAACCCCACTCAGTATTGGCATAATCTTATCCCACATCTTCCTTGATAACACACTTCTTACATTTATAGATGCATGCTTGTTCATTTAAATTTCACTTATTATCAACTACTTTAGGAGTCTTCTATGCTGCTGCTCGATGCCATTGGCTCTAATCTTCCCCCTCTTCACATCCCCATAGTCTTTGCCATTGTTTTATTGCTTTAACATTTAAGAAAGTGGCCATTTCCCCTATCCCCAACCTTAGCTTTCCCCTCCCTTTTCATCAACTCATCTCCCTCCCACTCTCTATCTTTGCTCACCTTCATTCTAAACTTCGTAGTGTGTGATATCTTCCTTTTTCCAATTTGGCTCTCCTCTTCTTTCTCCTGCTCTATCCTCACTCCTCCTCCTTCCTGTATCATTCTCTTTTCTTTCCTTTCTCTCTCCTCTGTCTCCAAGTCATTTGTTCCACCTATCTTTCCTTCTTTTTCCTCCTCCGTTGCCAGCTGTGCCACATCAAATACTGAAATTTCACTCTCTTTCTCCCCAGCTCTTCCTTCTGTGTCTCCTCCACAGTCATGCATTCCAACTTAACATCTTCTTCTTCCCCACCTTCCTTTTCCTGCCTCTGTTGCTCCTTTGTGAATCTATCTTTTTTGAGACGGGCCAAGGGTATCATTGCTGGAAGTGTCCCTCTTCCCCTCAAATAACACACTTAATATTTCTTGGCATTCCACCACCCTGTGCCCTTTCCCTTCCCATCTGTAGCATATTGTATATCAGCAGCATCTAGCCAGGTGTCCTTCCTTCCTACACTTGCTACAGAGTTTAGGCTGTCCAAAATACATTGTAAACCCTCAGTGTGGTCCTCCTTGGATTATTGGTGGTAAGTATATTATCCTGCCAGAACACATCCACCCTCATTACTACTCGAGCTGTCCACAATTCCTTCCATATAGTGTATTTATCACATATCTTCTTGACATACATAACTTTTTGTACATAATTCTCCAAACATTTTTCTACCTCCCCCATCTCAAGCATGTCTGTGTACATTCAAATAATTATTGTCCTTTCCCTTGTCTTTTCTCCTGCAATAAAACTTATCCCCTTAAATTCTTCTTTGTCATCTACTACCACATAAGGCCTCCAAAAATCCTCATAACCTTCTCAGCTTCAATATGAAATTTCCCAAGACTTTCAGTTAGGAAAGGTGACCAGGCTATTCAAATGTTCCATTTTAACATCCAAAACTTCAAACAATATTTTTTCTATGAAGTCATATCTATCCACTGTCCAACTTTGTTCTCCTTCCCCTGTTGCTATTGTTCTTATCATCAGGTGTAGATTACCTGCCACTTCAACAAGGAGAAATGCAAAGTCCTGCACCTAGGGAGGAAAAATGTCCAGCACACCTACAGCCTAGGGAATGACCTGCTGGGTGGCACGGAAGTGGAAAGGGATCTTGGAGTCCTAGTGGAGTCCTAGTGGAGTCCTAGTGGACTCCAAGATGAACATGAGTCGGCAGTGTGACGAAGCCATCAGAAGAGCCAATGGCACTTTATCATGCATCAGCAGATGCATGACGAATAGATCCAAAGAGGTGATACTTCCCCTCTATCGGGTGCTGGTCAGACCGCAGTTGGAGTACTGCGTGCAATTCTGGGCGCCGCACTTCAAAAGGGATGTGGATAACCTGGAGAGGGTCCAGAGAAGGGCCACTCGTATGGTTAAGGGCTTGCAAGCCAAGCCCTATGAGGAGAGACTGGGGCACCTGGACCTCTTCAGCCTCCGCAAGAGAAGGTTGAGAGGTGACCTTGTGGCTGCCTATAAGTTCATCACGGGGGCACAAAAGGGAATTGGTGAGGTTTTATTCACCAAGGCACCCCCGGGGGTTACAAGAAATAATGGCCACAAGCTAGCAGAGAGCAGATTTAGACTGGACATTAGGAAGAACTTCTTCACAGTTAGAGTGGCCAGGACTCAATGATCTATTGAGGTCCCTTCCGACCCTAACATCTATGAATCTATGAATCCATCTCTTGCTTCCTCTCATAGAATCATAGAACATGAGGGTTGGAAGGGACCTCAGGAGATCATCTAGTCCAACCCCCCGCGCTCAAAGCAGGACCATGACCAACTAGATCATCTGAGCCTTGTCTACCCAGATCTTAAAAACCTCTAAGGATGGAGACACCACAACCACACTGGGTAACCTGTTCCAGTGTTTTAGTACCTTCTTAGTGAGAAAGTTTTTTTCTAATATCTAATCTAAACTTCCCTTGCTACAACTTGAGACCATTGCTCCTTATTCTGTCATCTTTCACCACTGAGAACAGTCTAGCTCCATTTTCTTTGGAACTACCTTTTAGGTAGTTGAAGGCTGCTGTTAAATCCCCTCACAGTCTTCTATTTTCCAGACTGAATAAGCCCAGTTCCCTCAGCCTCTTTTCATAAGTCCTCATCTTTTTCTTTGCAGGTATGACTTATTCTTCCGAATAGTCTTCCTCTTCCCTTCAATCACTGTTTCATTCCTCATTTCTCCCTCCTGACCACTCTCCTCCTTGTCTTCCTGCTGGCTGGACTCTCTCCTCATTGATTTCTTCAGTAAAGCCACCTCCAAAACCGCTCATCCCACCACACTTTTCTTTCATAGCTTCTTTTGTCCCTTCTTCCCCACTTCCGCTCTCCAATTAGCGTCTCATCTCTTGGTCTATTTTCCCTTTCATAACTGCCACTCTTTTCTCCAAAACATCACTGATGTTATTCTAGGCTCCAAGAACTCCACCTCCTCCTGCATCCTGGTGCTCTGTCGCTATTCCTCCTGCCATGGATCAAAGCAGTAAAACTAGATCTCCATCCATCTGCTACACTTGATCTTAACCAAGGAATGGCCAACCTGCTACAATGACAGGTTAGTGCAACCCATCTGAATAAAATACATGGTAGTGCCCATTGAGCAGGGTTGCTTTCAGTGCTGACTCTTTTTCAAGTTGTAGGGAGCCACTACATTGAATATAATTCAACTCCCTGTTCACTCCTACAGCTGAGCTGTGCCTTTCTTTCCCAATTTCAATGAGTTCTGTTTTTTAACCAGCCTTAAACATCTGGCAAACATCACTGAACAGTGTCCCAAACAGCTTACCCAGAATCCCTCTGTCACCCCCCCACCACACTCATTGCATAGGATTAATTTGGCTCCACCCTCCATGAGGTGGAGCTGGACCAGGTTGCCCTGCGCTTCATCTACATATACATTTTTGGAGCATCCCAGGACTCTTGACAAGAACAACTGGTTCTAGTCATGGGGTGGGGGGTGGGGAGTGCTAATTAGCACATGGCTCCTTTGGTGAGGTATATCTGGAGTACACACACACTCTGATCAATGCTGAACTGTGGAGTCACCATGGCTTGAAATGCTGTTGTCTTTTCTGGGGTCTAGCCCAATGAACTACATGGTAAATCCTATTTAGAAAGTAAAGGCCGTTGTTATTTGTTTTATAGCTCTTCATGTTTTATTTCAGTAGCTATTTTGAGCTCTTTTGCAAAGTGCTTGGAAATCCAATGTAGTAGCTATTTCTGACGTGATTAATTAAAAGGAAAATGTCAAGTAGTTACCACCCAAACTTGAGGCTCTTCAAAACCATCATACCTTAGCATTTCAATCTCAACTGAAAGCTGCTTATCAGATCTGAACCTGTTCTTATACATGGCTTTAAAAACCAAGTGTAGGAAAAAAGTATTTCTGTAACAGATTTTCAGCCATAGTTTATTTCTTGTTATGCTCTCATTCACTTTGCCTTCACTATAGCTGGTGTCCTTCATTTCATGAAAAAGTCATCAATTTCAGCTCAAAATTATAAAAGCACAGCTCACATTAAACCTATAAAACTGAATTTTATGAAAAGTGAAAGGTCAGTAAACTAGCCAAAAAAATTAACAGATCCCTAAAAGTACTAATCAAGTATGATGTCTGTAATATGGTAGGGAATCCGTTTCATATTTTTAGGATCAGTTTTTCAGAAGCTGCAGTCCTCAGTGATAATTAACAAAATAGCTACGAATAAAAAACTTGTTATGGATAGACATCACACCTCACAAGCATCAAGAGCACCAGTTAGCCTGTGAGTAACCCCATTTTGAGAGCTCTCCAGCATCTCCTGTTTTTTTGTGACTTCAGCTAAAAATTAACACTGGCAAACCAAAAGATCTGTGGTGAAATTGGATCTTCATCAAAGTCAACCCACTTCACTCCTCCCCTATTCTCTGAGACCTCCTTAGCACACTGGGCAGACGTGGCAAGGGACAGCGAGGAGAGAGGAGCTCCAGAGACCATCGTTGGGACCCCGCCTGAGTCTCAATGGTGCGTGGATTGGCGCATGGTGCTCAGGCTCTGGGAGGCGCTTGAGGTGGTTTGAGCCTGCAAACCCGGCAAGTGGCTGGGTGAGGTGATGAGTGGATTGGTGCATGGAGAGCTGGCCCTGGGAGTAGCTTGAGGCTGCTTGGGCCCCACACGGTGTGCAGGTCGACGCATGGAGAGTCAGCACTGGGAGCAGCTCGAGGCCGGATAACTAGAGCCCTGCATTGTGGCTCAGCATTAAACTAAAAGAGCCCTGGTGCCCAGAGCAGAACCTGGGAAGAGGAAAGACCCCTGGCATGAGGCTGGGGAACTCGAGCCAGTAAGGGTTCGGCTCCCATAGGAGCTCCCTGGGTGCCCAGCGTGAGGCACAGGGCCCAGAGGGAAGTACCTTCAACTTAATGCCAATGGCTCCAGGAGGCCTGAGACAGTGTGGGGACCCAGAGGCCAGATCAACAACCCCCAGAGGAAGGACTGTGAGTTACCAGGAACCCGGGTCCTGCAGGGTTCCTGGTAAGGGACCCTGCAGGACAAGGGTCCCCCAGACAAGGGACCCTGGGGGGAGTGGGCAAGGGGGAAGGCCCCATACACCCTCCATTCTCCAGGGTTGGAGGGGAGGAGACCCCAAATATACACTGGGGAGGGTTCTGTGGAACGCCCAGGGGCCTTGGGGGAGAAGACCCTATCCCATCCGAGGGACCAAGTGGTTGGAACCCAGATAGGGTGCGTCTAATATCTGGTATAGTTATGTTTCCTATTTGGTATCTATTGTTATTGTTGGTGTTATAAATAGTTAGGTGTGTTAATTCTGTATAATGGGCTCTGTAAGGATGTCTTTATTAGCTAACCCACTTGTGGTATAAACTTGCTGGACTGTCTGTCCTGGGATCCACCCCTCTTCTGGGCCTGAGGCATGGGTGTTTACCCAAATGCCCTCCCTAGGGCAAACTTCCTCTTGCTAACAGACCTTTATATGTATATTTGTATCTAAATCTGCAATTCTATCTATCTTAGAGAGTTTTATATAAATGTTGGTAACTCAATAAATTGTATATAATTAAGAGCTTTGGGCCTGGGTAACTCTATAGGGGAAAGAGGGATCCACCCAAAATTCTGCCCGAAACACAGCACTCCCTCCTGCTTACCCATCCCATCTGATTGAGAATAGGACATACCCTTGTGTCTACCCAGGTTACACTAGGATGCAGCAGAATTGACCTGCTTTATATGGATGAAGTAAATTTCTTTCTATCCACTGAGAAACCAAAGGTATTTCCTTGTTTAAAGCAGAAGATAACAGAGACAGTGGATATTCACTGAATGGGGGCATGCGGCTGAGCAGCCCAGGCATCTTGCTAGAGCTTCAGGAACAGGAGTTTGAACCCTATTTTGGATTCCATTTCCTGCCAAAGGTTTCCCCTATTCACTTCAGCTGTAAACAGGAAACTGAGTCAAAGGAGGCCAGATGTGAAGCCACCTCATGTTGTTCCCTCATGTGCCACTGGCTCCAAAACCCAGTGGGAATTAACCATGCTAACTTGATGGAGCTGTACAGCTGAGGTGGACCTTTAACTTTGAATACAGCTGCATGTATGCCTTTATTTACTTTTCAAACATAAGACCATGTAAAGTTTGTGACTGCATACCATTCCAGCCTTTCCCATTCTCTCTGCATCTGTGGCAAACTGGTCAATACACGTCCCAATAATGGGGGAGATTGCTGAAGCTGGTGTGAAGCAACATGGGTCTAATGAGGCTGCTTTAGATGAACACAGAACCAAGTCTGTTATTTTCAAAGTCTGTTATATTTAAAAGCTGCCTTTAAATAATACCAAGGTTGTGAAGTAAAATCAACAAAATGCAGGTTGAAAGACAAAGCTGCCACTGTTTTAAGGGGGGACTGAAAAATAAAGCCATGATAAGGAGAAAAATAGATGTCATCAATTTTACCTCTTATTTTGTTACTTAAAAAGCAAACATAGTCATGGACAAGCATAAAGAGGAAAATGTTTACAATTTATCTACAGTTTTCTGCCTCTCAGGTAAAAATGTAAAATGTATGCAAGCAGTTTTTAAGATGCATATTATGTTTCTGATAGACCTGAACTGCTGGAGCAAATCAGATCTCTCAGTTAAATATGCATTTATACATTTTAAAAAATGTATAATATTGACTATATCAGATGTAATGGCTCCTCTAGAGTCATTAAGGTTCACAGTGTAGCTTTTTATTTGATTTTGTATCAATTTGTAGTATGGACTGTCATGATGTTAATACAGATGTATGTTAATAACAATATGGAAAACTGGTTAACTGACAGACATGGCAACCATTTTTTCATTTCAACACCCTAGCCCCTTTAAAAATATATTAGGGCAAATATTGTCCTATATGATCTTCTAGGCACTGTGGCAGCGTCTTATACATTCTGCATTTGTGTCACAAACATGGAAGTCTCATCGAGACTAACGAGCGTTTCATACATGAAATGAACAATGCAGATCTGCAATGCAGGGCAGAAAGAAGGCATTTGGCTGAAAAGATTGAGTGGCTCAGGTCTACACTGTAGACCTGTACAGATCACTTTTACCAAATGGAATCACTTTCAGATCATGGGGCAGGAAGCATGAAGAGACTGGGAAAAGGACTGAATTATTTGCATTTTGTTAAATGTAAAAATGTCCATTGTAATTTTAGTCAAAATATGAAGGGAAAAATACTTCTGGGCTTTGTTCATACACTCCAAATTTTGGCCCTTGGAAGTTTGTCCAGCCAATTTGTAAACACTTATAACGGGGAAATGCTATAGAAAAAAAAGAAGCATTCCTATAATAATTTTGAAACCAAATATTGAAATAACCCACCAGCTTATAGAAGAACCCCTTCATGTAGGGGAAAACAGAGAAACTATAATGATTTTCAGATACAGTTGACAAGAGACCATTTAGTAAACTTTTATTTTTTTTTAACTAACAGTATGCAGAGATGCTGTATTCTAGGCTGCTACTAATAATCTCATCAGAATGCAAAAGCAGTGACTGTGTTATAAAACCAATGATCTGTTATATTCTGCAAGAATTTACAAAAGCCTAATGTCATTTACTACACCATGAGAACCATACTTGGATTTAAAAAAAAAAAAAAAAGCACAAGAATTCAAAAACTGATTACAGCTGATGAAAAAATAAACTGTTTGCTAATGCCAACTTTTAAAGGTATAACACACTTTAGGGTTAAAAAAAGAACATGCTGATGCCCTCAGACTGGAAAAAAGAATGGCAGCGATGTTTAGGAATGTGTAGCCAAGAAGACATTCAGCATCGTGCTTATATCAGAGACTTGGTACAGTGTAAGGATCCCTCAGATATTGAATGTACTGGGCTCAGACTTCAAGGAACTTACACAGCCTCAAAAGGGTTGTTTATTTTCACTAATACTTTTGACAAAAGAATCGCTACAGTCTTCTTAGTAACAGGTTTTCAAATGATCACAAAGGGGAGACAAAAAATGGAGCAAAGCCTAAAAAAATAGATGCAAACAACCTGTGCTATGCACATAATCCTTACTCCTTTGCATTTGCAGTATGATGTGCTTTGCAACAGTAACTAATCAGGGTCTCCAACAATCCTTGGAAATGGGTATGTAATTTATATGTGGTTTACCATAAAAAGGGGGAAGCTGAAGTGAAGGCCAGATTGCAATACATGTACTCAAAAGGAGCACAGTTAACTCCAGTAAGGTAATTTTTGGCATAAGGTGCAGTTCTTTAAGACACCTCATAACCTGGCTTTAAATGACTTGCCCAAAGTCAGACAGCAAGTCAGAAGCAGAGCTGGCACTAGGACTCAGGGACTCGGTTGTATCAGCTGCATGCATGTAAATTGCACAGAATTCAATGGAGCTGTGTTCATGCATCTCACAGTACGAAAGGACCCCTGCAGTTCTTAACTTCCAGCCTGTGGTGGAGTTGTTCAGGCTCCCATCCTGTTCTAACCCACCTGGCTGTTTTTACAGTCACATGTGTGGGAAATTATGCCCTGAATTCCTGTTCATGCAGTTTTCTTTTTCATTTGAATATAGCCTCAGTTTATTCCAGCTGTGCCTCTGCTTTATCCAGACACAAGACCCTCTATGAAGGCACTTTTGCCCCATCTTTCACCATGGGAAGTGAAGTACAGAGTTCAGGACCATCCTACTCCAGAGAGTTCTAGCCCAGGGCCCTGTGCAGTTGTGCATGTTGGCACAGCAGGCCTTCCCAGCCATGAACCTTGTGGCCCACTCCTACCTTCGTCTTCCCAGGTCTCTCCTCCTTCCTGAGGTCTTGTCTTCCTTCACCACTGACGAACTTCTCTCCTCTTGGAGACCTCCACATGGCCTGTCGGAGAAAACTCTTTTCTGACTGGGATTTGTTCAACATTGCACCAGATAGCTGGGGAATTTCCTTGATCGGAGTGCTCCTCCCCCTCCCTGGTTCACTGTCTTTATAATTCGTGAGAGGGCAGAACCAAAAGTAGCCTGCAGCCCAAGTCTTAAAGGAGATGCTACCTACTATCCTGGCATTGCTAGTCCTCCTTTACATTGTGGGGTCTGAAGTCAAGGCTGCTTCTCTGGAATGGGAGAAAATCAAATACATTAAGAAGTCTTTAGAATCTTGCTGTTACTAGCACTGCTAGCTAGGAAAAGTGGCAGGGTTCACCCGTGGAAATACTTACTTGTGATTAAAGGCTGGCAGCTGGATTTATGCCCTCTGGCATGTTCCCAGGTTGGGGACCCACCAAGCAAACCAGGGTATGGACATAATATCAACACACACAGGGACTTATGCATTTCAGTGGGATTACTCATGGAATAAGGTAAAGTACTATTCAGCTTGAGTAAGGGTGTCAAAATCAGACCTACATTATAGGTGGAGCTAATTTAAAAGGCTTGCATTTAAGATTGTCAGACACTTCCTGTAATAAGACTTTGTATTTAGTTGCTTGTAATTTTACCAGTCTTTGGGTGTTTGGACTTATTTTTTTATGCCAGAGGTTGCATTTGAACTTTTTTTGGAACGTTTGGACAAAAACTGTTCAGCTCTTTGCACAAATAAACTTGGGGGAAAACATGTTGTTTGTCCACATTAAAAGATTCTTGCAAACTTTTTGCTGAGAAACTCTAATGCCTCCATTTGTCAGAGCCAGGACTTGGAACTTTCTGTTGTCCTTGAGAATGCTCACTCAAATTCAGCAAGTTATAAGCTTCAACAAAATCTTAGTTCAAACTTATCTAGTAACGACTTGGTAGAGTTTGCCAGCCAGATCCTCTGATGATTCCATCTTCAGTGAGCGTACTCCAACTCACTGCAGTTTCCCAGTGTGCAAGCAGAGCATGTTAGGGGCAACCCTCACAAGTAACTCCGTTTCCATGTGTGCCCAGAACTGCGGGGCCTCACCAGGAATTTCCTTGTAATTGATGATCCTGGCTGCCACCAGCTACCATGCTGTCAGACATCAGGTGGATGGCCTCTCCTAGTCTCTCAGTGCTGCCCTTATTGGCATCTACATACTGTGAAAAAGAAATAAGCCTAATTCAAATGAAAGGTGATGGAGGAGTGACAGAAGGAGAAGACTGGGACAAAGAACATAGGAAACAAACTTGGAGCTAGAAGAGGGCAGCGGCAAGGAAATTATGCAGAAAGTGCTCAGTTAACCTTAACTATAGTATTATCCCTTAGGAACCCTTTCTCATTCAATGCACAGGATGGCCCAGTTCTGTTGGTACATTTGAGTTGTGCAGTGAAAGAGATGGTTGTCTATAGGACCCCTGCATAATTTGTTGTAGTAGCTGGAAAACATATACTAAACATTAGGAGGTTGAATGAGGGCAAAACGATGTCTCATGGTTAAGACAGTTGAATGCTTCCTTGGTGAAATGTCACAGAAATCCTCTATTCAGCAGAGAAAACCACTTAGTCTAAACTTAACCAATAGTGCTCCCTAATTAAGCATTCCCAATTTTCTGGGTGCCCAGTGCGGATCTGCTTTGCAGAAGTACTGAGCACTGAAGTCAATGGGAGCTGTGCTTTGAACATACAAAGTCATTTACAAAGCTCTAAAAAATGTATCCTATTTCCTCACAGAGCGGGAACCCAAAATTAGTGGACACTTTTGATCTTAATCTCTTTGTCCCTCAGTTCCCCATCTGTGAAATGGAGATATTAATGCTACCTCACCTAACAGGGGAGTTCTGAAATAAATTCATTGTTAGTAATCCACTCAGAAACTATAGTGACAAGCTACTTAAGAAAACTAATAAAAGGCATTCAAAATTCATCAGGGGTTGAATTAAATAAAACCTAGGGTCACATGTTAAACCATGAGGTTAAGACAACATGCTGAGTAGCTACTCGTTCAGTGAGCACCAGCTAGCTGTACACTGAAGGCAGCAGGGACTGTTAAAATATCATGTGTGATCATATAATTAAAGACTAGATCGCAATTCATACACATGGGAACCTTAATTCTGGTCTTCCTAACTTTTGAGTGCTTGATTTTGCCACCCAATGTTCTCGTAACTTCCTTTTTTAATGCAATGTTATAAAATGGCTAACATTTCAGGCGATGGATTTCTCCAGAGCACATAGGCCTACTCTGTAAGGCTTTTAGGGTTCCAAGGTTGCAAACTCATAATTTTTCATGGTACTGAGCACCCTCAGCTTCTGTTGCAAGCTACTGGTCTTTTGGCGTTATTTTTTTTAACTTGATTTCTGTCTAACTCTGAAGAGCAAGCCAAAAAAAGTAGTAATTGGTCATGCTTTTACAGACTTCAGATTCAGTCATATCCCCAGTTTGTCATACAGGAATATTTTTTCTAATGCTTAGATCATAAAAAATACTCAGTAGCAAACAGGTTCAATCTTTGCAAATTGCACCAGTGGAAATGGTAACCAAAATGATCTTTTAAAATGAAATACACGCACAGAAGATTTCCCATGCTTTAGCATTAGCTGTCTTCAATTTTGCCTACATTTTTTTGAAGAAGGATCCTTAAACCTTTTTATCTATGAAAACTATGTGCATGTTCCTTCCTCACTTTGCAGTTCTTTCCATATTTTGAGAACTCTGTGGGAATAAGTAAATAGATTAGGGCACTAGAAGCTTTGTAAAAATGTATTTCCCCACAGTCTTATGAAAAGCACTTGTCCTAACATTTTTCCCCCTTCTCTGCTCTTGCATTTTTTTATACACTGACAAGCCCAATGTTAAACATTTGCTAGAGTTTTCATATCGATAGTATGTTATATTGCCATTACTGAACAGTTTGGGGCTTTGTGGCTAGCTACCATGACAATAGATGCACAGCCTGGAACCAGTTTTAGTTAATTAGAGTCAATCAATCCAAACTTTGCTAACTTACTCATGTGAAACAATAGTATAATGAACCAAAGTCTGCAAGATGATTGGGAAACACAAATTATTGCACCCTGATAAATTAAATGTGACTATAACAAAACCTTCCTTCTAAATGAACACTCAGAGAGGGAATGTATGGGTGAATAAGCATAATTTAGAATACAGAAAAAATTAAAGAAACTGTTACAACCTCACTTTAGTGTTTTCTCTAAAGGAAGAAAAACAAATTACCATATATATGATAAAATAAGCATGAAACTGATCATTACATTTTAAAAAGAAACCGAAAATTAAGCATTTTCATAAAATTACCTCATTATTTGTGAGCTAATCTTCCCACAACATGCAGCTTTACAAATAAACAAAATGGCCTTCTTTGAAAACACATGGACTTCCCATTTTGCATACCATTCACAAACACTCATTTTTTCAGATCCATCTTCTGACTACCTGATCAGCCTTCTTGGTAAGGTTACAGCTATGGACACACACGACAGATCACAGTTATCATGAATCTCACAATAAAGGTGAAATTAAACATTGCACTTTTGATCCATAATCATGGCACTTGAAACATAAGCACATGCATGTTAAAACTCATTAACTCATGCTAAGCACCCCCTGTGCATCTCAGAGTTACACCACTTCAGGCAACAGTTAATTCTAGATCATATTACCTAATTTAAGTTACAGCAGTTTTAGTTTGTTTCATGGAGATAAAATGAATGCTTTGCAGTCCTCCAGCATCCCAAAATACACAACTCCCAGCCTTCTTTCCCCAGCCAGTGCAGGGATAGAGGCCATGTGTCCTGGCTCCGAGCCACATCCCTGATTGCCAGCCCTCCAATGGTAAGTCAGCTGTGCAGACAAGAAAAGGCATTAACCCTTAATGTACTACTGCTCACACTAGGGCCTAACTTTAAAACCACTTAACATTCTACAGATTTAGCATGGGCTAAATGTAATATGTAACTTCACCCTTATAAGAAAATAGTTACAACCATTTTACATAAAATGATTCCACTAAGACTTTTAACCAAGAGTGGGGAGGTGAGAGTAACTGTCGGCCCATCTCTTTTCCCTAGTATTTTCTGTTGCCTCCCTTAAAGGTGCTATTTTACATTGTGGAATATTGCACAACTGTAATTTTGTTTTTAACTTATCATTTTCAAAATTACATTAAAAATTTCTTAGTCATACTTCAACAATAACAAGCTATCACAATGGTTTATTACTTTGATAGGGCTTGAATTTGGTTAAATATATTCCCTCTTATTTTTCAGTTACCTGTGGATTTCAGAGTTTAGTAGGGGACCATGTGAACCAATTGCTCCCTGCCTGAAAGTTTTTACAAACTCTAAGAAAGGAGGTACTTATTATATACCATAACAACCTAGCAGAATATGGAATAATCCTTAGAGATTAAGTAATTTAATTAATATATATGGTTTAAGTAGTGTTCGATGTTGTAGCCATGGTGGTCCAGGAAATATACAAGAGGTAAGGACTTGGGGGGGGGGGGGGGGGGGGGAGGGCTGATAACTTTTATCACCTGAAGAAGAATGCCTTGCATTGAAAAGGATATTTAAGCTTATTTAAGTCTATCCCAACCACGCAGTTGGACAAATAAAAGATATCAGCCCCCGCCGATCCTTACCTCTCCTATATGACATTTAGTTGGGTTTTTTTGTGGAAGAAATAGAAAAATTATTATATATTAACTGTACACAAAAAAATATGCTTTGCAAAAAGGAGTGGGCACATTATGATCATTTTCTATGAATACTGTGAATTATTTATAGGTCCAAATATAATTTTACAATGGTGAACAGCTATAGTCCATGGGTGCACAGATTTAGATGCTGGGTTTTGTTCTGTTTTTAATAGAATTAAGTAACTTTTAAGGCTTATGGAAAGTGCTGTAGAATCAGCCCCAGAGACTGGGGCTTCTAGATGCCAGCTGAAATAACCAGACCTATGAGTTGCAAGTGCTTGCATCATCATTGTCATGTGTGCGTCAGGAAGAGACACAAGCTTTTGGCCACTGACAGAAGAAAAGTGTCTCACTAGCTCTCTCAGTGGCTTCATGTAGCTATTGAACAAATAGGCATAGAAAAACTGAACCTTAATGAGTTCTCCAAGTTGGGGCCATGTTTTGGCTAAAAGAAGTACCCGTGCCATATCAGGGGATTCGTGAGTGTTTAAGGGTCCATGCTAGTAGAACATCTTGTAGGGTTATAGCCTGTGTTGTTACGTGAAGACATCAACTGTATGAAATGAACACAACAAAGAGACTTTAAAAGTTAAGAAAAGATATGAGATATAATGACATGCTAGAATGAAATATACTTCCATCTAACAAAACTGGAATCTTAAAGCTAAGTGAACCAGCTATTAATTGCACCTTCAAAACAAAAATAGCATCTCAAAAGATTATGTTATTTAACTGAAAAAGGGATCTGCCCTGCAAGCCAGTGAATGGTTCAACCATATGTAGTCGGGTGTACACGGGGTATGCTCCCCTCTGTTCTCCAAACTGAAGTGGGTTGTTAGCAGGCAGAGGCGCTGTGGGAGGGAACTGTCAACCACACAGTTTTCCCTCAGTTTCCTAGAATCAGGCCAGGACCCCACTGCTTAACTATGCACAGGTTTATTAATATACAGGTAACAATGTTTACAAACTTATGAGAGAAAAAGGGTAAATATATACAATATTTAGATCACTAAATACCATTCTGCTCCACAATTAAGGGCCCCAGGGGTCCTCCACCTCAAAGGGCAAGGGTTTCTATGCAGGTAAGCAGCTGTCTGCAACAGACAAGTACAACAAAGGCAAATAAACAACAGGTATCAACAGGTAAGTTCAGGCAAAAACAACAAGTAGATACAGATAAACCTCAAATAGATGACAAAACCCAGGTCACATTAAAGGATAATAATATATGTATATATGTATAACTACTTACAAAATATGATATGCCAGTCCCCCTGACCCCTTTCAGGTACCCACGTGGCCGAGATTACCAGGCATTCTTCAAGGGTGCCAAACCTTGGCAGCGCTCCTAGTGGGGAGTAGGGGGAGGGTCCCAGTACCTCTTCAGCCCCAGATGGGTGCCCCCGCCCTGCTCTTAGGGCTTTCTCCCCTGTGGAGACCCATTCCCCAGGTACTCACAAATCCAGGGAAGCAGAGCAGGAGGGGCTCCCAGGGCCGCAGGGCGTCTTGTCAGGGCCAGCCAGGGCCCTGCGTTCTGCCGTCCATTGGGCTTGAGGCACCTTGTGTAGGTCCTGAAACCACACACCGAGGGTAGCAGACTTGAGATGCCATGTGCGGCTCCCAGAATCTAGCGGCCCTGTGCACCGCTCTGTGCACCATGTCCAGGGACCCAAGCTGCCTTCCACAGCTCCCAGGGTCTGTCCTGTACACCACTCTGTGCACCTGTGGGGCTGTAGTTGAAGTTACTTACTGCTCCGGTCCCACCGAGGGAGTCTTCCAGGGCTCTTCTGAGCGACCACTTCTGCCAGCTAGGCAGCACTCCCCAGCTCTTCTTAGCCCGGCCTGCTTCTTTACTCCCCAACACATCTGCCATATGCTGGGCACGCAGTTCCTTTTATTCACTCTGGAGGCTCCACCTCCAAAAGCTTGCTGGACCTGCAGAATGCAGGCTTCAACCAGATCCAGGAGGTTCTTTGCCCCCCCACCCTCCCATGTAGGGGGTGGGGCCAGCCCTGCCCAGCCCTTACCAGATTAGTGGATGGGCCCCACCAATCGAAATGAAGATTCTCTGAGCCCATTTGAGTGGGCTGCATTGGTAAATCCGCCATACATATATATGAGATGAGATGAGAAAAAATAATCCCAATATAGAGTAATTCATAATTTTATTGGAACCTAAATAATATGTACTGTTTTAGTCAAGGTTTCCAAAACTATTAGATGTGAAATTTTGTATGGAAATACATTAACTATTTAATGAGTATTTTTTCCCTTTCCTGTTACCTCCTATTCTTTCTCCAGGTCAATTTTAAACACATCTGAAATATACTTACATCTTAAATGAGAATTTAAGAACTTATTAGATTACTATAATTGATAAATACAAGTGTATACTATGTGTAGTAAATATGTTTCATGCCTATTATATCTCTGTCCCAGGAGGAGCATAATAAGCAATTTGCTCCTGTTACAGGTGACAATGAAGAAATATTTGTTTTAAAAAGAAAAAGAGGAATATAATACCTGTTAACTATAACAAATTCAGCAGAAAGACTTCTATAAAATCAAAACTGGGGGACTTAAGTTTGGGATACTTACATCCTAGAAACAGGTTCTGTAATACTACAGGTCAGACCTGAATTTATTATGCAACACTGAGTCTGGACAATACTGTTTTGTAAACTTATTTAAAGAACAATGGCTTCTCTGAAAATCCTTGGATGGGAACTGATCTCAGTCCAGTTACCTTCAATGATATGCCTCTGACTGAATCGTCCTTAACATGACCTTGCAAATATAATTCTTCAGGGGAATAATGATGAGAAATTAAGTTAGCTATTTTGATTAACTTTTCTATACAATTTGTCCTAAAACTACACATTGATAACATCTCAACCTTCTTCCCACACCTAGTGACTCATTTTGTATAAAGATAAGCATTTAAAAAAACCTCACATTAAAAAATAAAAAATAAATTACAAGGAACAGTAAGCCAAATTTATCGGATACTCACATGGACACTTAGACGTTTAGCAAGCTATAACGGAAAAATACTTTCCCAATAGCCCTTAGAGATGCACAATAAGAATAGAACAATTATAATCCTTAAAGTAAGATGGCAACATAACCAGGAACCCAAGAACAGGCACAGCTACAGGAGCCCCTAAAAGGTATGGACACACACATTTGGAGCTGTTTCAAACTATACACATGTAGCAGAGCTGCTCCAACATTAACACTGGATGAAGGAGGATATGTGTCCATACCCACAGAGATAGCTATGCACTGCTGTGTTGAATGACACAATCCCACATCTTCTGGTATCATTTCCATCATTTTTTCTTGCCCATCCTTGCTCTACCGATGCTACTTACATCATTTTCTAACAACAGTTAAACAACTGGGGAATGGGTCCCTGGTGAATCTTTGCCATTTGGAAACGTTATGTAAAACAAGTCCTAAACACCTTAATACACCTTGCTATTCCTGACGTATTTTAAGTTAGCGATACCAATAACTTTAACTCATGTTTGCATCCTAATTTATATGCATATATGCACTTTTGTCAGTCTGCACATCAAGAATGAAGCCAGTGATTAGTCAGTCTTTACATATGCTTATACCACTGCTGGATGAACATAACCACTAAAAAAGGTGGACACATTCTTCTTTACATAAACAACACCTTCCTTCTTATCTATTTCCTCTCTTCACCATCAACCGGCCTAACTAATGGGACTTAGATCAAAGTTACTCTAGCAGGGAATTGCATTGGTATATAAATAACACTTCTATCTCATAAGTAGCTGGTGACTAATTTGTCCATGATTAAATAATTACACTATCTTTTACACAGTGAATTGAGGCTATGATACTTTAAAAGTTCACTGAAGGCCTGATTTATTTCTCCTTAACTCAGTGAGAATTGAGTCAGGGTCTTACAGAAGCTACCAGAATTTCTTTGTAATGATGGCAACATTAAATCTAAACTCCTAAGGAAGGAAATTAAGCAACCTTTGTACCTGTGAATACTTATCCCTTGGGGATTTCTTATAAGTCCATGTTTTTGTCTTAGAATTTCTAGGAATTTACCAATTTACAGGGCTCGCAGAAAACTTGTTCCATACTCTGCTTAGAAATGTAATTCAAAGAGAGACAGATAAACCAGCTAATCAACATTCTCCCTGCACTCTGCAGAATAAACATAACACTGATAGCACGGGAAAGGATCATCGACCTAAGACCCAGTGTCTAGAAGTACCAAGCACCTTCTCTTTCCAGGTTATGGATGTAGTGTCACTGATATTCAGCCTAGAATATATTTCAGAAAAACGTGTGCGAAGGTGAAAAACACTGGCCAATAATGGGAGACCCTAAAGGAAACCTGAGGAGGGACCAGATCAGCCCGTCCACTGGGACCCCCTCAAGCCCCGGGGGAGATGCACCCAGGCCTAGGGTCAGTGAGGACCTAGTCAGGGAACTTCTGGAGGGACTGGACGTATTTAAATCAGCTGGTCCTGACAACCTCCACCCCAGAGTGCTGAGGGAATTAGCAGAGGTCACTGCGGGACCCCTGGCACAGCTTTACAAGCACTCATGGTGCTCTGGTGTGGTGACAGAGGACTGGAAAAGGGCCAATGTGGTTCCCATTTTCAAAAAAGGGAGAAAGGTGGCCCCAGGGAACTATAGGCCAGTTAGTCTTACCTCGATCCTGGGTAAGCTTTTTGAGAGAATTATCCTGGTGCATGTCCACGAGGGGGCAGCAGGGGAGGTTATGCTTAGGGGCAACCAACATGGGTTCATTAGAGGCAGGTCCTGTCAGACCAACCTGGTGGCCTTCTGTGCCCAGGTCACAAAATCCTTAGACGCAGGGGGAGCGGTGGACGTAGTCTTTCTGGACTTCAGGTTGGCCTTCGACACTGTCTCTCACCCCATTCTCATTAAAAAACTAGGGGACTGTGGCGTCGACACCTACACAGTCAAATGGGTCGCCAACTGGCTGGAGGGCCACACCCAGAGAGTGGTGGTAGATGGGTCATTTTCGACCTGGAGGGATGTGGGCAGTGGGGTCCCCCAGGGCTTGGTCCTCGGACCCACGCTGTTCAACATCTTCATCAGTGACAGGCTGCAGTTGTAATACTGCTTCCAGTTCTGGGCACTGCACTTCAGCTAGGATCTGGAACCAACTTCCAAGGGAAATGGCGCTCGCTACTACCCTGGGGGTCAAAAAGAGGCTAGACAATCACTTAGCACAATCAATCGTTTGACCCTAGCATTCTTTCCTGCCCAGGGCAGGGGGTTGGACTTGATGATCTGCTCAGGTCCCTTCCGACCCTACCTACTATGAAACTAAGACAAATTGGAGGATTGGGCCAAAAGAAATCTCATGAGGTTGAACAAGGACACGTGCAAAGTCCTGAACTTAGGACAAAACAATCCCATGTACCAGTACAGGCTGGGTGCTCACTGGCTGGGCAGCAGCTCTGCTAAAAGGGACCTGGGGGCTACAGTGGACAATAAGCTGAATATGAGAACCTGTTCAGCCTCCACAAGAGAAGGCTGAGGGGGGATCTAGTGGCCTGTTACAAACTAGTCAGAGGGGACCAGCACGTATTGGGGGAGTCCCTGTTCCCCTGAGCACTACCAGGAGTGACTAGAAATAACGGTCACAAGCTGGCAGAGGGTAGATTCAGACTAGACATCAGGAGGCACTACTTCACAGTCAGGGCGGCTAAGACCTGGAACCAACTTCCAAGCGAAGTGGTGCTGGCTCCTACCCTGGGGGTCTTTAAGAGGAGGCTAGATGAACACCTTGCTGGGGTCATTTGACCCCAGTGCTCTTTCCTGCCATTGCAGGGGGTCGGACTTGACGATCTGTCAAGGTCCCTTCTGACCCTACCAACTATGAAACTATGAAAAGATGTAGAGCCAGAGTAACAACAAACATTAAGTTACAGCTTCTGGCCCATCTCCAGTGGCCAAGCCTCAAGCTCACCAGTTCCAGCTCCAGATCTCACATCTCTCCTAACTGCCCCTGTCCTTGCTTGCCTTCCCCATGTCTCAAAAGTCATGTCTTTTTCTCATCCAAAAAACTAGAACTCTTGGTTCCAAAATGATGGTTTATTAGACCAACTGGAAAATGGCAAGAAAATTGTCCTTTTCTGCAAGCTTTCAGGATCCAAGTCCCTTCATCAGGCTTTGGAAAAAGTGTAGATGGTACAAGATGGTAAAAGTCCCCATATGTAGGAAATAAACTTCATTTTTGCACAGAGGGAGCTGAAGATGGAAGGCTGTCCCTCTGGGTCCATGAGTGTCTTTGTGAGCTGTGTTGAGTAGCTCTTTGAAGTGTTGATCAGGTAGAATTCCTTCCCTGGAGGTGTCAGATGGCAGGCAGGGAGGTAAAAAAACTTCCTTGTTCTGCAATGAAGTTTAAAATTCAAAATCGGCTAAAATTCGGCACCTTCCATGTTTCAGGGGTGTACTTGGTAGCTGTGTTGGTCTGAGACAAACAGCCATACAAAAAAATTAGAACTCTTGGTTCCAAAATGATATCTTTTATTAGGCCAACTGGAAAATGGCAAGAAAATTGTCCTTTTCTGCAAGCTTTTGGGATTGTTCTTTTCTGCAAGCTTTTTGTCTTCTTTTCAATAATATTTCTGTATATCCATCCTTTCATTAATAATATTGTCAAAAATTTAAATGTACAATAAACATTCACATAAGAGGTTTTCATT
>NW_005842347.1:1165678-1170678 GCF_000455745.1 Alligator sinensis | reverse complement strand
CCATTGTGGTTTTGTCATCACCCCCCTCACAATCCCAAAGTGGTTTATTGACAGAAAGGTTCAAGAATGGGCAACCACATATTATTAGTTTTAAAAGAGAGGAATCAATATTTATATTTGGGGGAACTTAAAAAATGTACAATAAAATATTCCTGGATGAGCACTGAGAAGGATTCCAAAATGTGTACGTTTTTACTAATAACAAATTACGGGAGGTTAATCATTTTTCTGTGGTTTTGTTTTTGAATGCATAGTTTGGTAGGTTAAACACACACCGGGAAAAGGTTTTTATGAATAGAATCATAGAAAACTAGGGTTGGAAGGGACCTCAGGAGTTCATTTAGTCCACCCCGCTACTCGAAGGAGGATCATTCCACAACTAGATCATCCCAGCCTACTTGGCTTTTAAAAAAACTCCAAGGATGGAGATTCCACAATCTCTCTGGGTAACTTGTTCCAGTACTTTATTACCCTCCTACTGAGAAAGTTCTCTCAACCTGTAACCTAAATTTCCCTTGCTGCAACTTAAGACCATTGCTCCTTGTTCTGGCACCTGCTATTGCTGAGCACAGCCTAGCTTAATTTTGGAACTACCCTTCAGGTAGTTGAAGGCTGTTATTAAATTCCCCCTCAGTCTTCTCTTCCCCAGGGTAAATAAGCCCAGTTCCCTCTCTCTCTCATAAGTCATGTTCCCCATCCTTCTAACCATTTTTTTGTGCTCTGCTGGACTTGCTCCAGTATGTCCACACCTTTCCCTAAGTGGGGGCCCAAAACTGGACACAGCACTCTAGATGTGGCTTCACCAGTGCTGAACAGAGGGGAATAATCACTTCTCTCAATCTCCTGGCAATGCTCCTGCTAATACAGTTATGCTGTTAGCCGTCTTCACAACAATAGCACACCGTGGGCTCATATTCAGTTTACTGCCCATTGTAACCCTCAGGTCCTTTTCTGCAGTCTGGTTGTGTAGCCAGTTGGTCCAGTGTGTACCAGTGCATGGGGTTTTTTCCATCCTAAATGCAGGACTTTGCACTTGTCCTTTGTGTACTTCATAAAATTTCTTTTGGTTCAATCCCCCAATTTGTCTAGCTGTCTCTGACTCCTAACCCTACCCTGCAGTGCATCGACTACTCCACCCAGCTTGGTGTCATCCACAAACTCCATCTCATCTTCCAGATTGTTGATGAAGATATTGAACAAAGCCATCCGGACTGACTCTAGGGGCTCTCCATTTGATACCAGCTGACAACTAGAAATCAAGCCACTGATTACTACCCTTTGAGCCCAATGATGTACCCAGTTTTTTATACACCTTGTAGTTCATTCATCCAACCTGTACTTCCTTTGCTTGTTTGCAAGAATGTTGTGGGAGACTGTATCAAAAGCCTTGCTAAAGTCAAGGTATACCACATCCACTGCTCTCCCCACACACACAGAGCCAGTCATCTCATTATAGAAGGAAATCAGTTTGGTCAGGCATGATTTGCCTTTGATGAATCCATGGTGCCTGTTCCTAATCACCTGCTTCTCCAAGTGCTTAGAAATTGATTCTTCAAGGATCTGCTCCATGATTTTTCTAGGGACTGAGGTAAGGCTGACCAGTATGTAATTCCTCAGATCCTCCTTCCCTTTCTTAAAGATGGGCACTACATTTGCCCTTTTTCAATCACCTGGGATCTCACTCAATCACCATGAGTTTTCAGAGATAATGACCAGTGGCTCTGCAATCACATTAGTCAACTCTCTCAGCACCCTGGGGTGCATCTCATCTGGCCCCATGGACTTGTACATGTCTAGCTTTTCTAAATAATTCCTATATAACCTGCTCTTTCACCACTGTTGGCTGCTCGCTCACCTCCTCCTCCAAACTGTGCTGCGAGGTGCAGTAGTCTGGGAGCTGACCTTGCCTGTGAAAACTAAATACTTCAGCCTTTTCCGCATCAGCTGTCACTAGGTTGCCTCCTCCATTCAGTAAGAGGTCCACATACTTGTAAAACGCTTTTTGTTACCCTTCATGTGTCTTGCTAGTTGCAACTCCAATAGCACTTTGGCCTACCTGATTTCATCCCTGCATGGCTAAGCAATACTCACATACTCCTCCCTAGTTGTTTAGCCATGTTTCCACTTTTTGCAAGTGTCCTTTTTGTGTTTTAGCTCACTAAAGAGTTCCCTATTTAGCCAAGTCAGTTCCTGTGCTAAGCCAAGTCTTCTGCTATACTTATTAGTCTTGCTGCACATTGGGATGGTTCATTCCTGTGCCCTCAGTAAGGTTTCTTTAAAGTACAACAAACTCTCCTGGATTCCTTTCAGAAACCATTTTATTTCCAGAATCCATTGGCAATGCTAAAGCAGTGCCAAGGAGCTCTTCCATATATTTTTCTATGTTCCTAGAAGAGGAGAGCTAGCTGGAGAGTGGAAAACTATTCATGGACATTTTGCCAGTCAAACACTAGATTCCCATTTTCCACGTTGCCAACATTTTGTACTTGCTTAGTCATGGGGATTCATGCAAACAAAGTTTTGCTCAATCAAATGTTCCTGGAAAATCACAGTAGGGATTATCTTTGTATCAAAGGGGACAAGGGCATGGACAGAAAGAAAATGACTGAGGTGGGGAACAATGGGCCTGAGCAGAGCTGAAACTAGGATCCACTTCTTGCCCTTGTGGTTCCACTTCTTACCCTACCCTTCAGAAAGGGTAATGCTGCAGTGGTTCAGTTGGAGGCAGAAATAAATTTCTCATGACAATGAGAACCCCTGGCCCTTGGGTCAGATCTCTGCTCTCTGATCTCCAAGCCCGTAAGTCCAAAAATTCAGTGGCAAGGGAGCAGTGGCAGCATTTAATTACCACTCCCATGATGTCAAATCTCTGGACCTATGGTAAGCCCTGTGGGTGGATATCATGGGCCACTCCTTATTTTGAGCGAATTCCTCTTCAGCTGGAGCACTAATGCAACTGGTCTGATAAACCAAGCAAATAAACATCCCTTTTCCACTTAACATGATAGGGATCCAAGTAAATATCTATAGATTTCTTAGATTTCATAGACATTAGGGCTGGAAGGGACCTCAGAAGATCGAGTCCAGCCCCCTGCCCCAGGGGCAGGAAGTCAGCTGGGGTCAAAGGATCCCAGCAAGATAAACATCCAAATGTCTCTTAAAGGAGTCCAGAGTATGTGCTTCCACTACATCTGGCGGCAGTCTATTCCAGGCCTTGGGGGCTCAGACAGTAAAGAAGTTCTTCCTTATGTCCAGCCTAAAACGGTCTTGGAGGAGTTTATGACCATTGGACCTTGTCATTCCTTGGGGCGTTCTGGTGAACAGGTGTTCCCCCAGATCCTGATGTACACCCCTTATATGCTTGTAGGTAGCCTAGGTAACCAGGTCCCCGCTGAGCCTGCCCTTTTCCAGGCTGAAGAGTCCCATAGCTTTCAGCCTGTCATCATAAGGCCTGTCCTCCTGCAATCTGATCATGCACGTGGCTCTCCTCTGGACTCTCTCCAGGTTCTCCATATCCTTTTTGAATTGTGGAGCCCAGAACTGGATGCAGTACTCCAGCTGTGGTCTCACCAAGGCCAAGTACAATGGGAGGATGACATCCTGGGATTTGCTAGAGAAGCATCTATGGATGCAAGCCAGAGTTTTGCTCACTTTGCCAGGTGCAACATCACATTGGTGGCTCATATTCATCTTGTTGTCAATCATGACCCCCAAGTCCCTTTTGGCAGTGGTGCTAGCAAGCGTAGCACTACCGAGCCTGTAAGAATGCTGCGGGTTTTTCTTCTCAAGGTGGAGTACCTTGCGTTTTTGAACGCCATCAGGTTTTCATTCGTCTATTTTCTGAACCTGTCAAGGTCGGCTTGGATAACCATCCTGTCCTCGCGTGCGGACGCTTTACCCCAAAGTTTGGTTTCATCGGCGAACTTGGTCAGTCCGCTTCTGACACCAATGTCCACATCATTAATGAAGATCGTAAAGAGTATAGGCCCAAGGACAATCCTTGGGGGACCACACTGGTCATGGTGCACCACAATGATTGACTTCCATCAACTACCACTCTCTGGGTCCAACCTTGGAGCCAATTCCCCAGCCAGCGGACTGTGATGTAGCTGAGGCTGCAGTTGGCCAGTTTTTCTATGAGATGATCATGGGATACCATATTGAAAGCTTTTTTTAAATCAAGATATATGACATCAATCTCCTCTCCCTTGTCCAGGTAATATGTCACCTGGTCATAGAAGGAGATGAGATTGGTCAGGCAAGACCTACCTGCAACAAACCCATGCTGGCTATCCCTCAGGATGTTGCCATCAGCCAGTTTGTCAAGAATGGTCTCTTTGATAATTTTTTCCAAGATCTTCCCCGGGACAGAGGTCAGGCTGATGGGCCTATAGTTCTCCAGATCTACTTTCCTCTCTTTCTTGAAGACAGACACCACATTGGCCTTCGTCCAATCCTCAGGCCTTTGCCTGAGCGCCACAAATTCTTGAAGTGGCAGAGCTATGATGCTTGCCAGCTCCTTAAGTACCCTGGGGTGTAAACTGTCTGGGCTGGCTGACTTGAAGGTGTCCAGCCTCTCAAGGTGTTCCTTCACATGGTCAACATTGACGGAGGGTAAAAATTCTCCCTCACCCCGGCCGTCCCTTGGGGATGGTGAAAATTCAAAACATAATACCCTGTCCCCGGGACGCCGGTTTAAAAGAGGGGGATGCCAGGGCTATGGGGGAACCCCAAGCCAAAATAGAAGAGGAAGAAAGCCTCTACTTACCCTTCGCAGGGGCCGGAAGGAGCAGAGAAGTGCGCGCGCGGGAAAACTACCTGTGCAGTTCATTAGCCGCACCCATATTCAGGTGGGGCCGGGTGACGTCAGCCGGGGACACCACCTGGCAGAAATAAAAAGAAACCCCGAGGGCACCGGGGGAGGGCAGGCTGCCAGAGAGCCCACAGGAGGGCCCGAGGCAGGCAGCATGCCCCTGCGGCAGCTGACTGTCCGGGACGGC
>NW_005842347.1:1163222-1165262 GCF_000455745.1 Alligator sinensis | reverse complement strand
CGGGAAGGAGGCGGGAAAAGGGGCGGGCAGGGGGACCGGTGCGAGAGCCAGCAGCGAAGCTGGCAAAGGAGCCGGCGGTGGAGCCGGCGAGAGAGCCGGCAACAGACCCAGCAGCGAAGCCGGCAGAAGAGCTGACAGCAGAGGAAGAAACTACGGGGAAGTCGGGAGCCGAGGGGGCACCGGAGAAGCACAGGGCCCCACGGGCCGAGTCACTCGACTTTCCCTTTAGACCCCTCAGATGAGCACGGTGGTGGGTATTTCACGTGGTGTCACAGAGGGCATTAAAATAGGAGTGAGGGCGGCGGAAATTAAGAGCTTTTCAGCCTTGTGCTGGAGCACGGCCCAGGATACCAGTTCCCACCACCGGCGAGCAAAGGGACGTCCAGGCAAAGAAACAAGGTAACACAAGCCTTGAAGACCCACGGCTGAAAGTGGCATTTGGCCAGGGTGTAGGGGAGGTTGGAGCCCCATGAGTGCCCACCACGAGGCGTGACGACCCTGGAGGCGCCCTCGAAGGAGACCCCCTCCACTGAGGGATCCATCAAAAATCGTGGCAGGGTGTTAAGGGGGTCTCCTGACATCAGCCGAGGTACCCTCTGGGGCCCCCCCCGCAGGCCCGAGACTAAGCAGATCAACTACCCGGGCAAAAGCTGCGCGGGAACGCCTGTTAGAGAATAGGCGGGCACATACCCATTAAGCAGGTTGGCTTTTTCCTGGGTGTCGGTTGTCAGTTTTCCCATATGGTTTAGCGGGGGTCCAATGTTACCCTTGCTTTTCCTTTGGCTCCCCACATATCTAAAAAAAGGACTTTTTATTATCTTTGATACGTGTAGCCAGTTGGAGTTCAGTCACAGCCGTGGCTTTCCTGGTTCGTTCCCTACAGGTCCAGACCAGGGCAGAATACTCCTCCTTTGAGGCAGATCCAGTCTTCCATCCTTTATAGTCCTTTCTAATTAGAGGCAGGAGGTCCACTAGTTCCCTGCTGAGACAAGGGGGCTGCTGTGCCCTTTTGCTGCCTTTCCTCTGAGACGGGATAGATATTGCTTGTGCTTCCAGGATAGCTCCCTTGAGGAGCAACCACTCTTCCTGAACTCCCCTCCCCTTAGGGTCCTGGTCCCTTAGGGTCTCGCCAACAAGCCTCTTGAGCTTGTCAAAGTCAACTTTCCTGAAGTTGAGGACTTCTGCATTGCTGACTGACTTGTCAGCTTTACGGCAGATGGCGAAGGTGATCAGCTCATGGTTGTGGTCTCCCAGCTTCCCTTCAATCGTTAGGTCACTGATTAAGTCATCCCCGTTGCCAGTACCAGGTTAAGCAGCACTTTGCCTCTTGTCAGTCCATAGACTTCTTGAGTCAGATAGAGCTCATCCACGCACATGAGGAAGCTTTGTGACCGTTCGGATTTGGCCGAGTGCTCTTCCCATGAGATGTCTGGGTAGTTGAAGTCTCCCATGACAACCATGCACTGGGACAATGCAGCCTCAGCCAGTTCCCTGGTGAATTCCTGGTCAAGCTCTTGATCCTGGCTAGGAGGTCTCCATGTTATCCTTTATGGTTTTGTCCAATATCTTCATCAAAGACGTAGACGATGGGATAGAGTGCACCCTCAGCAAGTTTACAGACGACACCAAGCTGCGGGGAGTAGTAGATATGCAGGAGGGTAGGGCTAGGATTCAGAGAGATCTTGATAAATTGCAGGATTGGACCAAAAGGAATCTCATGAGGTTCAACAAGGACAAGTGCAAAGTCCTGCACCAATAATAGAACAACCCCATGCATTAGTACAGGCCAGGGACCAATTAGCTAAGCAGCTGGTCTGCCAAAAAGGACCGGGGGGGAGGTTATTGACAGAGGAGAATAAGCTGAATATGAGCCAACAGTGTGCCCTTGTTGCGAAGAGAGTGTCATAACCCAAGGGTGTGATTTTTGTTTTTGTGTGTGCTTTGGCACCACTGAATTATTTTCCCGCCAATTTGTAGCTTTCTTTGCAGTGTGCATTTCTTCTTTGCAGCTAAGAAATGCTCGTTGCAAAGAGTTCCCAC
>NW_005842347.1:1150360-1163199 GCF_000455745.1 Alligator sinensis | reverse complement strand
AATTTATTCACATGTGCCGGCTAGTGTTTGGCTTGCTAGCCGTATAAAAAGCTTGAGTGGTTTCCGCCCAAGTTAGAGAACTCCGAGGAGAACCCCCGCAAGGGAGGACTCCACGAACATCGGGAGGAGGAGACTTCACATCTTGTGAAGATCTCTAAGCGCTGCGGAGCCTATCGGACCCAGTGCATTTCAAGCAGTCAACAGAGGTCTAACCAGCCTCTAGCCTCTCCCCGTCGCCGTTCGCAATCCTTCGACGTACCCCTCTCCCTGCGCGCAAAAGGATCCACAGAGCCCCGACAACTCCGTGGGAGTGATCCGAATATTGTCTGAGTCCTCAAATGAGGATTTAAGCGGAGCTGTGCCTGGGAAACTGTCCAGCCTACACCGCGACCATCTTCGGTGTAAGTAAACAATCTTAAACAACCATTAAGCGTCTGTGCCTAATTCTAGCGTGTCGCCTGTTCTCTCCGATCCAGCGTGCCCGGGCTGCTGGCCATAGCCCGCGCAGAGCACAAAAAGGGCCCGGATCACACCTGGCCCGCACAGGGAGATAATGGCATACTGGGCTGCACTGACAGGAGCATTGTCAGCAAATCAAGGCACATGATTATTCCCTTCTTCAGCACTGTTCTTCCTGTGAAGCCACAACCGGAGTAGCGGAGTAGTGTGTACAGTTTTGGGCCCCTTACTACAGAAAGGATATGGACAAATTGGAAAGAGTCCAGTGGAGAGCAATGAAAATGGTTAGGGGGCTGACGCACATCACTTATGAGGACAGGCTGAGGGAACTGGATTTACTTATGTCTACAGAAGAGAAAACTGATTTAATAGCAGCCTTCAACTACCTGCAGGATGGCTCTGAGGAGGATGAAGCTAGACTGTTTTCAGTGGTGGCTGATAACAGAACAAGGAAAAATAGTCTTAATTGCAGGAAGGGAAGTTTAGGTTAGCTATTGGGAAAAACTTTCTCACTAGGATGGTAGTAAAGCATTGGAACAGGTTACCCAGAGAGGTGGTGGAATCTTTATCCTGGGAGGTTTTTAAGACCCAGCTAGACAAAGCCTTGGGTGGGATGATCTAGTTGGCGATGGTCCTGCTTTGAGCAGGGGGTTAGACTAGATAACTTCCTAAGGTCCCTTTCAACCCTAATTTCCTATGACTCTATGACTCCCCATGCCCAAATACCATTGTCCTTATGCTATTTCCTCAGAAAACACCTTTTCCAAAGGGTGAATTGGCACATTGCCACCATTGTCTTTTTTTTCTATTTCAGAAGGTGAAAATCATGATGTACTACATTTATAAACACTCCTCTCCATATACATTGATATCATCTCAAAGATCCAGTCCTTGGACAAACTCCTGTATATTACAATGTCTGGGGTTAAGCAGAGAAGTGTGATAAATTATGAATTCCATAAACTTACTGATCTTTCAAAGCTCTCTTAAGTTTCCCCATCTCCATCAGCTGCTCTGCATCCTCTACTGGTTACATCTTTCACTTTTTTACTACAGCTAAGCTCATCCAAAATGGTAATACAAACAATACAACGGGACTCTCCATGCAATGTGCAATAAATTAATAGACACCTTTGTTTGCATGAAGCACATGTGGACTACTTTTAAATTATATACAATTGGTCATATCTATGTCAAGTTTGTAAACAATTTTCAAAGATATACAAGGCTGAATTTAGCAATTACTCTTCATAAGTATTTTGTTGAATTGTGGGTAGAAATACACAATTTTTAATAATAAAAATAAACACAACAATAATACCTGCATTACAATGCTGTGCTAGATATTAATAGATTGTGGTCATTACAGACTTATTCTTCTTAAGCACTTAAATAAGTTAAATGCTGCTATCCCAGGCTTTACAGATGAGAACATGTTCATTAAATGTTAATAATGTGTTTGGCAGCCTATGGGCATATAAGGCCAAAATATTCAGTATTATTAGAATATGTACCTACATTTTAGAAAAGTAATTTATTGTTATTAATTTAATACAACATCTTGCTTGAAAATGTGGTCTTAAGTATCAACAGCTTTTGGATGTGCCTACATTTTTGCCTGCTAATATGGCTATGGAGTTAATATGATTATTTTCCTGATTGCTGCATGGGGCTGGGATGGAAGTCCCCCCGCTCCCCCTTCTGCTACATGTCAGGGGTTTCTTTAAGTCTTCCTCAGAGGCACTGGGTGTTGGCTGTAGCCAAGGCTGGGGATTGGGACTGGAGTGTGCTAATGCTCCTTCTGAGACTTAAACCCAGAGGTTCCTGCCTAGAGGTCTTGCCCTTTTGCTCAGAGTCAAACTGATCGCCACAGTTATGATCAGGAAAGAATTTTACTCCATAGTCAGATTGGTATGGATGGGGGGGAGGGGGAGGTTGCCTTTCTCTGTAGCAAGGGGGGAAAGTGGGGAGGGGCGGGGGGAGCATGCCCTTTTCCTGGGATCTCTTGAGAATATATTAACAGCTTTTACAGCAGCAGGACATTGGCTGCTGTGGTCCCTCTGCTTTACCCGTGGCAGGTTAGGGTATTATGTCTTGCGTTGTGTCAGTGTATTTTTGCTAAGAGGTTAGACAATGGATTTGTATAGGATGGTTTAGATAGGGATGATCCTGCCTCAGGCTGGGGGTTGGGCTAGATGATCTGATAACCTATCAAGATACCTTCCAACCCTATTTCTCTATGATTCTATATGTAAATTTTGCTGAGTATGATATTTAATGAACTATCACCTACAAATATGTGTTACTAACACTGACTTAATTTCAAAATAGATTTAATGAAAAAACATTTACGTTACATTTGAGTTTAAACACAATTTTCCACATTTAGTGATAAAATCATACTGTTTTTCTGGAGCCAAGATTTTGGTTCATACCTGGGATCCAGGATTGCTAACCACCATAGCGTCAAGGACAATCTACTAAAAAAATGGCTTAAAGAGTATGGCTGTAAAATCCATAAATATATTTACAGTAGATGCCTGTAAAATTTACACATGGTTGGCAACCCTGCTTCCCCATGTGCTTCTCATTTGGACCTTTGAGTGTATCTGGAAATGCTTCAGGTCTTGTGTGTGAAGGAGGGGGATTCTTTCTTGCTTGCTCGCTCTTGGGGGAAGGTTGCAAGGTTGGGCCTGGATGGCAAGAAGCCTGTCCTGAGCACAAGGGATAGAGCTTGGAGTGTGTGCTCAAGTTCTCCCCATCACTCCTGCACCCCTTGTGGAGCGCACCTTCTACCATCTCCCCTACATGTTTCACCATCTCCATACAGGTACTTGCATGGAGAGGTTTTCAGAATCAATGGGGAGGGGTGGATTAGACTCTTTGCTCTTTACTGCTGCAGCAAATATGTATTTAATCAATTTGGGATGTCTTAAAAACTCCCTGTCATCTTAGGGACATAGGAGAGAGGATTACAATGCTCTGGTACCTATGAACTACACAGATAATTCATGTATTTTTGAACTTTATGCTCCCTTTATGATATGTAAAAAATCTCAGTAAGAAAGTTTGGCTATCTGAAAAAAATTTGCATATTGTGAAAAAATAAAATGTCTTGGGTAGTAAAGTTTGGGCACGTTGGTAAACCTACCTGGATCCCATCTATAGCCTAATAAAGATCTGGGGCCATATTCTGTCCCAATGAACTCAAAGGTGAAGCATCCAAAGGATGAGACTCACTTGCACAGAATGAAATCAAGAATAAATTAAATCAATAACGTTATAGTGGTGTAAAAGAAATTCAGATTAAGAATCAGGTCCATAAACTTTAATGGTACACGGATTTAGATCTTAGTATATTTCTTATGAGAAAATGCCTTTTTTAATTCTAGGCACCATTTTTCAGCCTTAGCATTGTGTGTGTTTGGGAGGCACTGGGTCATGGGTGAAATTTTCCCTCCTCTTCCTTAGAAAGTTCATCTTATTTGATAGTAGGCTGCATTTTATAGTGTCTATAAAATGGACTAAGTAAATGAAGTTTATGAGACATTCCCAGGTTCTATTAGTGTGTCAAGTCAATAATGTTACTTATATAATGTTAGAAACTGAAAAAAGTTATTTGAAATTAAAAACAAAATAAAAAATTTGGTCTCTTTCAAACTACCTTCTCATTTTCACCCATTTTCCAAGGTTAGCAGCATAAAAAACAGATTAAGAATATATTTAAGACTGAAGATGAGATTTGATTCTCACAAAAAATTAAGTTTAATTTCAAATTTTAAAGCGGTGGAAACTAGGAAAATCAAGACCCAAATCTTTTATTCTCTCTGTTTATAACTTCTTGACTGCTTTTCATGCATATTTCAGGAGCTACAATGAAGAAGGCTATGTGGATGTGTTGCATTAAGTTAAAAGGTGTGGAATTTGGATTTCTTGATAACGAAATCTCTTCTATAAGAATTTTGCTCTTGGAGGCTGGCAAGTACATTTTGGTGGAGAGAGGACAATACAGACTGAAGGTTAGTCTAAAAGCTTCTAACATTTCTCTAGCTCCTTCCTTCAAATGATAGAACTGTAGGAAATATAGGTAAAAAGTCAAGTAGATGCTTATTAGCTATCTCCTATCTCCAACTGGCAAGAGCTTGAGGCAGAAGTTACTATGACCCTTGCTGAATTTACCAGGCCCAATACTGTGGCACATTATGCTGAACTATACATCTGGTCAAACATTGCTTAGAGACTGATTGCTGATAGGACTCATTCCCAGAAATTCTGGTATTACTGCTTTGCAAAAGGCTTTTGTAATATTGATACTAAAATGGAGTTTTCCAAACACTTTTTCCATGAAGGATGACCTTCTTGAGACTAAGGAGGGGATACATACATCTAATCTCTCTACTTGTACCATTTAACATCACTTGGAAAGCAATTTCTTATAAGAAAGAAAGAAACAAAATCTGCTGGATAACATTCCTTACACAACCGCCAACGGTATCGTGCCAATACAGCCTAGTAAATATTTAAGTTATTTACCTTTTTTTGAGTAATAATTTAAATATATAAAATTAGCAAAGAGTCCCACAAAGCAAAAAGAGAATATGCAAAAACAAAATAGGAATAATAAAACAATATAAAAGAAACGCAGATTAATGGAAAATGTAAATGCAGCCACTTTTGCAAATGGTTGAAGATGGTGAGAGAGAAAGTCGGTTGAATATTTCAGTCAAAATTTTTTACAGTGAAAAAATACAGATTCTATGATACTGATACATTTTGTAAATTCATCTATCTTTAACTGCAATGTTCATGTTGAAAAAATGCAAAAATGTTTCTAAAAAAGTCAATGTTTCAATATTTTTTCAATCAGAATGCTGTGATATTTTTATTTGAAATCTTTTCAATTTTATTATTAAAAATTAAGAACTTAAAATATTACACTTTGAATTGAACAAAAAGATTATTTTTTCAGAGTGTTTTGGAAACACCACTGAAAAACAATTTTTGATCTCTTTTCTACCAGCCTTTCATGTACATTATTCTCTAAGCATTGTGTGTCAGTGGCTGCATTCACAGACACCTGCATGTTCAGCTAATTGTGCTAAGTGAAAGAGGGCAAGGAATGTCTGGTGAAGACTGTGAGGCTGGCATGAGAAGATAAACTTACTGCCTGAGAAATCAGATAGGGTCAACTAAAATGTATCCTCTCTATTATGGAGCTGAAATGAGATATTATTCACTACAGTCAAATTCAGTCAAATTCTAGTGCTCAGTGAGCCACTAGAGAGCTGAGATGTAAATGGAAAGCTTAAGGGTGTCTCTAGCAATATTTTTGGGGTTATTCATTCCCTGTGGAACCATAGATAGCTTATATTTTATTTTTGAGAAGGGTGGGACAGACAACTTTTCTTTGTAACTTCAGTTGCCAGCAAACAACTTACAAAGAATCATGGACAATGTTCTAGTGATAGACTCAGGTTGCTGTTCAAGGGATTCTTTAAAATGAGACTAAACTTCAAAGTTGTATTGCTTTTTTGAGCAAGCTATGACATCAATATCTGCCATAGAAAAGGACAGCTGCTTATATAGCACATCTTCTGGGAGCATATACTAATTTCATAGCAAATACAGCAAATTATTTTGACTGACATCACAAGAGGTACAGGTGGGATAAATTATCTAATGGACTGAAGCAAAGATTAAGAGGGAATTCTGAAAAAAAACACAAAAAAAGACCTACCAAAAGCATGCCTCAGCAAGTATTTTAAACCTTAAAGTTAGGGACAGAAGCTACACATAAACTGGTTTAAGTGGTCAGAAACAAGTTTAAACCTGCAACAGGACAGAAGTCCAGTGCACTTAAAATGCTTTCAAAATGGCCAAAACTGGTTTAAGATAAACCTGGTTGGACATAATATCAAACTTAACTGATTTAGGTGAAACTGGTTTATGGAACTTCTGTACCAGATCCTCACCCAATTCAAATTAACTTACAGTCCCCCAGCATCCTAGGATGCTTTGCAGCCCTGGGCTGGGCTATCTGTTCCAGCACAGCAGGGTCTGCCTCACCCCTCTGCTCCCTAGCCAGAGCACTATCACTCCTAGGGCTGGCTGAGGAGAAGGCAGGGAGGAACCACTCCCCTTGAGTTCCTTAGCTATTCCCCTGCCTTAGCATCTGGGATGGCTGAGGAGATGGTAGGGAGGGGAAAACCCACCCCCTGAGCCTGGCACCGGACCCCCCAGCTAGGTGCTACCTGACGTGGGGGGGAAGCCCGCAGCGAGGTCATTATTCCTCCCACCCACCCAGAGCTGGAAGCTGGGCTTCAGTCCCCCTGCCATGCCCCTTTCTCAGCCTCTGGGTCAGCTGGGGAGGGGATGGAGGAGGGAACCCATCCCCCGCAGCCTGACATTGGACCCTAGCTGGGGGGAAGCCTGCAGCAGGAGCTTTACTTCCCCTACCCACCTAGAGCCAGGAGCCTGGCTTGAGTCCCCCAGCCACAACCCCTTCTCAGTCTCCAGAGGGGCCAGGGCTGGAGGACTGAAGCCCAGCTCCTGGCTCCCAGCTCCCGGCACTGGACAGGCAGGGGGAGTAAAGCCCTTGCTGCAGTCTTCCCCCTTCCCCCCTCCCTCCCCACACCAGGGAGACCCCAACTGGGGATCCAGTGCCAGGCTGGGGGGGTGTATGTTTCCCCCTGACCCTGAAGTCTAACATTAAGTCGGGGGGGGAGGGGCTGGGGGCAGTCCCCTCTTTGAACCAGGTCCAGGGCTCAGGGGACCCTGTTAAGGGTGGGGAACCCTCTCTGAAGCTAGGGGTCCTGGCCAGCCCCTGGCTAGAAGCACTGTAACCCCCTTGAAGGGGGGACTGCAAGGGTTTTGGGGGGGTGTGTTGGCCAGCCAATCAAGGATGAGCCCTTCTTGGCTGTATTTGGATGCCTTCAGCAGTGGCCAGCAGGCTGGGAGGTGTGCTCTATTGCTCCCTGTCTATTGGTGTGAGTCACTGCAGGGGTCTGACTGCCTTTTGATTTCAAAAGTGAACATGAGTTCACTTGCTTATTGGTTCCATCTAAGGGGTTTAGAGAAACATGCAAAGATTGAACCGATTTAGTGTGGGGCTTTTTGACTGTTCTTAGCCTAAGAGTTCTTCCTAATGGAGTCAGGTGGTTGGCTCTGAGAATCCATTTCAGATGACACCTTTCTTCATGGCCCACTACATCAGTTAGGAAAAGTTGAGAGGAAAAGGTTTTTTATTTGCCCTAGATAAGAGTTTAGAAATATTGGAAGAATCCTGCAGGTAATTTTTTTCAGGGGCCTTTGAAAGGCTTTTTGGTAGCCTCTGGTTAAAGTCTCCTGGAAAGTTTTATTAAGCAAGAAACACTTAATGATCTGTTCAAGCACTTTTGGGGCTAACAACTAGAGAAAAATAATGAGTCATCTGAAATCCTTCACCTTACGGAACTCTTGAAACAGCTCCTCCTATGAGTTTTAGACTGCCTTGGGGAAAGTACCTTTCCCTTTTGTTTAAGCTAGACAGACAAACAGTGGAGACGCATATGGGGTGCATGGGGGTGCACATGCACCCCCTGACTGGCTGCACTCGCCACTTAGGCAATGGGCGGGGGGGGGCAGGTGAGAGCACCAGTGTCCCCTACAAGCACTGGCTGATTGCTGCAGCTGCTCCCAGAAGCAGTGATTGGCCATCACGGGATCGGCTGTGGGGGGATCCCCTCTCCACCCCCCCGGGTCGGCAGGACTGGTCACAGGCGGGGACTAAGGTGGCACCAGTCACCCATGCAGACAAATATAACTGCTGTGCCAGAGAACACAGAGGAGCTCCTCTTTCTTCTAATGGGAGCTGACTGGGCTGGAGAAATCACTCCTACTTCAGACGCTGACTTGGCTCCACTGAAAGCAATGAAGGTTTCTCTCTGTAAGGTCAAAAGGCTTAGGGCCTAGTGTTTAAGAGACAAATGGCAGCCTGATATGGTCCCTTTTCTGCATGTTGATCTGGGTGTAATAGAAACCAAACTGAAGCAGCAAAAGAGGGAGTTCAAAAGAGTGGGAAATTTTTTGATGATGACTGGTCAGCATCTTAACTCACTGAGATCTAAGATGATAGTTTTAAGGTTCAGTCTTCAACAGGACAGATACCAATCTGAGCTACTAGGAGGTTATGTAGAATTTTGACAGTTTGTAAAGAAAGAGCATTTCTACTGTCTCAAGGTGAACGTCTACACATTCTTTTAGGGTGCAGCAATAAACTCTGGTGCATTTTGCACTGTAATTTATTGCTCCTGGGCACACCATTTGAGTGTGCACTCAGGATCACAGCACACTGAGCTAAGTTGGAGCAGCCCTGGCTGGCAGGGGGCCCTGGGTGTCAGTCTGCCAGCCCGGGGCTGCTCTGGCCCAGCTCAACATATTGCAGAAGGGCTGGCAGGGGAACAAAGGTGCTCCAGTGTGGGGCTAGCTGGCAGGCAGCCCCCGCACTGAGGTACCCTCATGCCCCAGCCAGCCGGGTCAGCATCTACACATGTGCTGCTGTGGAATAGAAAACACTGCAGTAGTATTTACAAGTAAAAAACTGGAATAAAAAATTCCACAGTAGTATTTACAAGTGCTAACCTATTGCAAAGTTAATTAATTTACTCCATCCTAATAGCACTGCACATGTAGATGCTGAGATGTTTACTGTGGAGCTTATTTGGCAACTCCACAGTAAAGAACTCATGTAGATATACCCAGGGAGTACTTTCTTGATGCCATACTGAGGGATCCTCTCTTCATCTTTGAGACATATGATAAGGGGAAAAATATTATAGGGGGAAGTAGAAGTAAGTTTATTAAATACTGCCTTGTCATTCCATAGATGTAAATTTCCTTTCACCAATCTTTCTGCTACTCTCGTGCCAATCTGAGCAATTTTCAAATACTACTCAAATAAATTACCCCTCAAATCCTTGAAATACACTATTCTTGGCTTGACAAATCTGTACAGGTACAAGGAACTGACCCTTCATGAAGTTAACTGTATATTAGCCTGTTATATAAAATATAATGACCAAACATAGAATGTGGCCTGACACTTGCTCTTGCAAAATCATCTTTCTTACACAATACATATAAACTGTGGAACACATCATCATGGGATAGCACTGATGGCCAAAAACTTAGCAAGATTCAGAAAGTATCTCAAGGCAGAAAGTCAGAAAACAGCTGTGTTGTGTTGGTCCCAGGATAGATGTACAATGGATTTTCCCCAAGGTTTTGGCTTTTCAATCAGTCCCATCTTGCCTGACAGACATAGCCAAACATACCAGAGTTTTAATGTAGTTCCTTTATCTCAGTGTATTGAAAAAGTCTATTGATTTCAAAATGCAAATAACTGCCAACGTCCAAACTGAGAAATCAGGAGTTTAAGAAATTATATTAGGATCCCAGTAAAATAGGAAACATCAGTAATCTAGCTGCAGACACTAGAGAACAGAGAGACTAACAGAACTGATGTGGAAACTGAATGCCTTAAAGATTGAATTTGGGGAACTAACTAATTTGAGGGCGTTACTCATCATACAATTCTTCATATTTATCTTTTTGAACTTGGGGAGATTAGAGTATTTGTTTCAAGAAGTTACCAGTTTTTGTGGGAAATGCTTGATTGAGTCAATCAGGATATAGGGTAACTATTACACATTTTATAATTCTGTACATGACAGTCAAAATTTCATTCTGGTAGGTCATTTGATTCTCTGCAGGTGGCTCTGTTGGTTTCTGGAATAGTACACTGTGAATTACGTGTTACATAAATGAAAGACGGTTATAATTTCAGATAACATTGTATTTGAATCTACAGAAGTCTCTAGGCCTAATGCAAAGATTCTTGTGAATAATTTATCCAGCTAAGCATCTGTGGTCCCAAACTCCTAATTTAAAAATGTTGATAAATGAAGTATCTCTTTAGCTAATAAATGAAGTATCTCTTTAGTTATCCTTTGTCAGCAACATTCATTTTAATGGAAAGTGAGTTTACAGGGTTACATGATTGAACTACTGAGCCAAGTCAGTGTTGGCAAATGATGGGCTAAATTATTGATGTTACACACTAATGAATTCTGATGAGAAATAAAACACAGACATTACATTTCAAGTGGTTCATAATTATTTTTGTACTTTAAAAGCAATTTTATTCTTTTTCCAAATCATACTGGTTCTGTAAAACAAAAACATAGTTAGTGATTATAACTAAAATTATTGAGTTTAAGGCAAAGATGCTTTTGTAAGTTTTCTTATGTGAGGATAATGTTATTCACACTAGGATTCTTATTTCCTTATATACTTCTGGGAAAAGATAATTAAATTAAATGTCTAAATTTTTAAACCACTGTCTTTAAATAAGATAATCTACTTTGCAACCATACTTAAGAGTGCAATAGATGAGTTTATAATCAATGATATATCAACACATTTACTGGAGATGTTCTGAACTACCATAATTAATTCAGGTAAAAAACAAAAAAAAGCAAACAACACCCTGTTATACCTGTCCCACTCTCCCCCCAGAAAAAAAACCAACTAAAAGTGCTGCCAAAAAAAGACTTTAGTATGTAAAATTTCATCTTTAAGCCTGTGCTACAATCATGAAGTCTGTTAACAATGCATAGAAGTAAGCTATTCAAATTTAGATGGCCCAAAGTGTTACTAAAAGGTTAAATCATGATGTTAAAATGTAACAATCATATGTCCCTAATTCTTTACTTACTGCACTAGTTAGAGGGATTTAAAATTCTAAAACAAAGAAATGGTTTTGACCACTCGCAATGATAGAAGTCTTGAGATCAACGTGATCTTGAGACGTTTCTACCATCTAGAGTCAGTCTCACAAGAATAGCTCATCAATTACAAAGCTATTAAACCCAGCCCCAAATAATTTAGTCACATATTTGATCTCAGTACCCAGCTGAAACTTATTTTTATCTAAATTTTATCTTCTCAGGCCATACCTAATTATACACATTCAAATATTAGAGTATGAAAGCACTGCATTGCAATATTTTTCACTGATTTGAGTTATCCTAGAGACTTATTTGGAAGGCTGCTACATGCTTTATGACTATAAGGAAATATGTTAGCATGTTTGGTAAAATCACAGATATAGCCAAAATCATGCTTCCTGTTATTTTACCAAAGTTGCTAAACAAAAGAATGCCAAAATTATTACTTTTACAGTATTTACTGATATTACTCTATATTGCCACTATGGGTTAGAAGTAATACTTCAGGTAGAAAGTTATTGTATGTATCTGCAAAAGATTTATGAATTGCAAATCACGTTTTTAAAGAATTTGGTTTTGATCTGTGCAGTTTCGTCAGTGTTGTCCTATCTACTTATAACTTCGTTGAAATAATTAAGCCTGAAGCACAGTAGATTTCAGCACTCAAAGTGTTTTTTCCTAAGGCATCAACTCCTTCAACAGCAATAACAACCTAGCTGGTGAAGGTTGTTATTCCAATGAAGTTAGACATAGAGTATTAGCTAAATTATAAACGATTGGCATATAATCTTACACCAGATCAGGGTGTGGCCCTTTCATTATATCATTAATACAATGGGTGGATTTGTTTTAACTTCTGCCTGCTGGAGAAAGTGGACACACACTGCTTGAATCTGGCACTCTTGTCTAGATTGGCCATTTTGTCCTTTGTGCTGAGAAGTACAGCTTTACTGGGGTGATGAGTGCACAGTGGTACAAACTACACTGGACAACATGGAGAGGGTCCCGGGGAGGGCCACTCGCATCATCGGGGGCAGCAGGGCAGGCCCTACAAGGAGAAGCTAAGGGACCTGAACCTGTTCAGTCTCCATAAGAGAAGGCTGAGGGAGGATCTAGTGGCCTGTTACAAACTAATCAGAGGGGACCAGCAGGCATTGGGGGAGTCCCTGTTCCCCCGAGCACTCCCAGGAGTGACAAGAAATAACGGTCACAAGCTGGCAGAGGGTAGATTTAGGCTAGATATCAGGAGGCGCTACTTTACAGTCAGGGCGGCTAGGATCTGGAACCAACTTCCAAGAGAAGTGGTGCTGGCTCCTAACCTGGGGGTCTTTAAGAGGAGGCTAGATGAACACTTTGCTGGAGTTGTTTGACCCCAGTACTCTTTCCTGCCATGGCAGGGGTTCGGACTTGATAATCTGCTCAGGTCCCTTCCGACCCTACAAACTATGAAACTATAAAGCCTACATTAAAAGCCAGTTGGAGCATATCTAACTTGAAAGACTAGAAAAAGAGACTTTATGTTGGAAAAAAAAGGAAAACTAAACCATATGTGCATCCTTTGGGGGGGGGGGGGGGGTACACAGCAAAGTCCCTACAAGTTCTGCTACCTAGGGA
>NW_005842347.1:1148838-1150329 GCF_000455745.1 Alligator sinensis | reverse complement strand
GAAAGAAAGCTCTTGATTGGAATGAGGTAACTGCTGATGTTGTTTGAATCACTACAGCTTACATTTCCTGTGACCTAATAGAAAATTTCCCTGCATTTTAGATAATAATTATAAACAAGGCTAGTAGCACTGTCTACGATTATGAATGTCTGCATTTCATGTTAGAAAACATGACATTTCTGTTGCTTTCAACTCAGCTAAACTTTAGCCAATGGGTTGAAATTTTTCATACAATTGTCTGCTTTATGTTGATTTTTTGTTGTTGAAAATTTCAAGAACAAAGCCTTCATTATTTTCAAGAATTTGACCAATATTAAATACCCATATTAAACATTGGTCATCTCTTCTGTTGAAAATCTCTAGTTCCCCCAGCCTTTGGAGCCAGAACTTGAAATTTGGTACAGAAGTAGCCTTTGTTTAATGCCAGTCAAAGGAAAATCTATGCAAGTTTGGTCAACCTAGATCCTTTGAAAAACTACAGACTATACATACTTGATAGAATTTAGTAGTTAAAATCTCTGAAGAATCTGTCCTCTCTTGAGTGTATTAGAGCCTAGTGGCACTCATTCAGACTAGCCCATAACATGATTGTTAGGGCAGTCTTCTGCAGGTGGGAGATGTGGGCTCGAATCCCCTACAAATGAGACAGGCCTAGAAGCTAGGTATTACATTTTCCTGAGTGTGTGTTCCAGCCAATAGACTTTTGGACAAAAGGTGGGAAGCTATGTTTTGTGATGAAAAACAGGCAGATCTGGACAGATTGGAAAAGTAGGCAGAACAAAATAGGATGCAATTCAACAAAGACAAGTGCAAAGTGCTGCACTTAAGGAGGAGGAATCACGAACACACTTACGGGCTGGGGGAGGACCTTCTCAGCAGCACAGTAGTGGAAAGGGATCTTGGAGTCATTGTTGACACCAAGATGAACATGATTTATCAATGTGATGAAGCAACCAGTAAAGCTAACCACACTTTATCATGCATTAGCAGGTGCATGATGAACAGGTCCAGGGAGGTGATACTTCCCCTCTATGTGGCATTTGTCAGGCCACAGTCAGATTACTGCGTCCAGTTTTGGGTGCCATACTTCAAGAGGGATGTGGGCAACCTCGAGAGGGTTCAGAGGATGGTCACCCATATAGTTAGGGGCCTTCAGGCAAAGCCCTATGAGGAGAGATTGAGGGACCTGGATCTCTTCAGCCTCTGCAAGAGAAGGCTGAGAGGTGATCTTGTGGCCACCTACAAATTCATCGGGGTGGGCAACAAGGAATAGGAGATGTTCTGTTTACCAGGGTACCCCTTGGAGTAACTAGAAACAATGGCCACAAACTGACAGAGAGCAGATTTAGGTTGGACATCAGGAAGAACTTCTTTACAGCAAGGGTTGCCAGAATCTGGAATGGGCTCCAAGGGAGGTGGTGCTCTCCCGTACCTTGGGGGTCTTTACGAGGAGGCTAGACATGCACCTGGCTGGGGGCATCTAACCCCAGC
>NW_005842347.1:1116118-1148828 GCF_000455745.1 Alligator sinensis | reverse complement strand
CATTGCAGGGAATTGGACTTGATGATCTACTGAGGTCTTTTCTGACCCAAATATCTATGACTCTATGAATCTATAAACTTCAGGCATGGTATCAGCATCAATCACCAGAAATGCTCTGTGGCCACCTTTCTTAAGAAATCAGGAATTTAAGTGGCTATTAGGCATCAAGCTGGAATGCAACTGACTTAGGTCCTTAGGTGGCCAATCTGTATTACTTTGGAGCATGTGCAGTAACATAAGCCAAAACACCATGTGGCTAGAACCTATTCTATTAAGCATCTAAGTGGTGCTTTGATGTCTAAGTATGATCCTATTCCACTTTGCCATGTCCCTGACAAACCATTAACAAAACAGATGGGTGGATCCTCTTTCCCCTTGTCACCTTTTGTGACACAGTCTTAAGACCAGGCTAAGATGAAGGCATATTATAGAAGTAGACACATTAATGGTTTTTCAAGGACTCAGCTAGGGTGGAATGGGACTGAATTTAGAAACTTGGGAATCTAATTATAGGTAAAACAGAATCTGGCCACCAGGCATCTTATCAAGCCAAAATGAAGGTGCCTAATTAATCTGAGAGCCTAAGTGGTTTTGTGGCAGTTGGAGTGAGGTTGGTCTGGATAACTGTAAGACTTGGACGCCTAAATTCCATCTAGAGTTTTGCTTAGGCATCTGGAAAGTCCAAGTTTCCATTATGGTTTTTGAGAGTAATTTTCACTTTTTTTCCTCAAAGTTCCCTTCATCATACAACAGCAGGTCATCAAGCAACCATGAGTGCCAGAGACAGCTGCCACTGTAACACTCCCACAATCTAGTGTGAAGCTACTGCAATCAAGTGGATCAATCTAGTCACTACAATCACCAGTATGCTGTTTTAAACAGCTGAGTGAGTGACTGGACAGTAAAGAAAGCCAAGTATTCTGATCTACAGATCACTTGAAGGGGGAAGTCATAGGCTTCTGAAGTGATATGCAAACTACTGACTTCCATATTGAATTATAAAACTATACTAATTGGCAGTAAGTTCAAACAAATGTGATTCTTGCAGTAGACAAGAATAGAAGGCCCCCCTAACAAAAGGTAGAAATAAAAATAATTCAGGTTGTATAATTGAATGTGTTTTGTGAAGCTGTAGAGCAACTTGATTTTTATTTGTTAAAGCAGGGTTAGACTGCAAAGACATTCATATGCTTTGTCTGATAAGCTGTTCAACTAAGGCATCAGCACATATGAGCAGAAACAAAAATAGCTTTCCCTCTAGTCTCAGTTCCACTTTAAACATACAAAAGATCTTTTACAAATAAACAAAAAAGAATGGTACTCAGTAAAATTTATCTTCAGTGTTCTAAATCATTACTACACATAATTGTAAGTAAATATAAAAAGTTTAGAACTAATTAAAAAGTGTATTGCAATGTCCCCTTAAGAAAAGTTATCTGTCATCCAACTCCATATGTCTCCAAGACAAGACAGAAACAGCAAGACTACTAAAGTGAAATCAGCAGGAAAAAAGATACAACTGAGTGTAATCAGCATAAATGGTGATAACTCAACCCATAACAGAGAAAAATAAAAGAGGAAGCATACAGATTTTGAAGATCATCAACCCTGAGGGACACCATAACACACCTGTGTTAATAAGTTAGACAACAAAAGATGTACTTAAATCGAATACCATCTGACAAATAAGAAGCAAACCATGAATGAATAGTTTTCAAAAGACAAAGAAACAAATTCTGTCTTTGCTATCCATAGGCAGAGGTGACTCGGACCTTGATGGAACTACAGGGGTTTTTCTCTTTGAGGGTGGAATAGGATGCCAGGATCACACATAGGATTATATGAAACCACTGACCATTTCCTCACTATAGGCTGCAATAGCCACAAGGATGACTACAGCAGCTTTACTGATGTTCTGCATCCTGAAAGGGAATAATCAAGCTCCCTACTCCCATCTGCAGAACTGCCCAGATAAGGATGACCCCAGAAAGCATAATCATTGTCCTGTGTAAACTGGTATAGTTCTATTGAAGTCAATGATGTATACCAGCTGATCATTTTGCCAAGAGATTTTAAAAACATCTCAGAATAAATCAGGCCAGTGCAACTGGGAAAGCAGCAGTGAAGAAAGGGAACTGGAGTCAAACAAACAAAAGTAAACTGTGCAAAGTGGGTATAAAATACTACTTAATCAGCAGTTTCCAAATTTAGGGCCTTGTTACACCTTACACTGGGAGCCACACAAATGTTGATGGGTGTTTGCGCTAGCTTGAGTTTGGATCAGTCACACTTCTGGCCAGCAGGGGCCTGGAGGACTGAAAAGTAAAAATCACCCTCCCCTCCCATTCTGGGCTTCTCCCCTGCCTCCCTGGGGCTCCCCAAGTCCCCCGCTTCCATCCCTAGGGCTTCCCACCAACCCCTGCATTCCCCTGCCCCAGGGGCATTACTTACTTGTGGCTGCCCATGCTGTCTGTCCCAGGGGAGCAGGAAGGGGAAGGTTAACTTGCCTGCCCAGCCACAGCTGCTGCCGAGCTGCTGCTCTTCTGGTCCAGAGAGCAGCAGCTGCCCTATGGCAGGGTGGGGGCAGTGAGCGGGGATCTGTGATGCTAGGGAGGGCAGTGGGCCTGATCCAAGCCAGCAGGAGAGGGGAGGTAGGTGGGGTGTTCACACTATGGTGTAGCCTAGAGTGATTGCATCATAGTGTAACATGAACTGGATAGCACAGATCAGAGATATTCCTGTCCTGGAAGAGCATAACTCTGTGCTGCTCAATGAGTGGTTAAAACTAGTTTCAGGTGTTAATGCACAGACAATCCAAGTGTTAAGAGCTCCAGGAGCCACCCAAATTTACTGTGTAACAAGGCTGTTAAAAATACTACTGAAAGTGTTTGGCACAGACCTTGACTAAGTGCAAGTGACTACTCAAGATAAAAACCTATTTATAATCAGGCTCATAACATGTATATGGTCTTGCAAAGGCAATTTATCATATATCAGAGGAATCTATTTGTTAAATAACCTAAAGCTGCAGTGGTGACATAATTAAAGCTGCTGTTTCCAGTATTTTATCCCTAGAAATAGTTTTGGTATTTGGACTACAATTGGGCAAAATAAAATCTACAGAGCATGTTCTATGCTGAGGAATGTCAGGACTGAGACAAGGTTACAGGACTAAATACCAATGCACCCAGAGGGGTTGCAGTGGTGCAGTTGCAGCCACTTTGATTCCTGCTCAACCCGAAGTTTTAAACTAACTGCCTGGAAGGGGCAGCAGCATTTTTATTCAGGCAGTGCTGAGCCTACAGTGACTGTACCTTAATGTAACATGGGTACACACACAGGTAGCACAGATCAGAAATAATCCTGCCCTGGAGTAGCATAACTCTAGGGAGTTTAGGTTGGATATTAGGAAAAACTTTATTACTAGAAGGGTGGTGAAGCACTAGTACAGGTTACCAAGAGAAGTGGTGGAATCTCTATCCTTGGAGGTTTTTAAGGCCTGGCTTGACAAAGACCTGCTAGTATGATCTCGTTGGGAATGGTCCTGCTTTGATTAGGTGGTTGGACTAGATGACCTCCTGAGGTCCTTTCCAACCCTAATTTTCTATGATTCTGAATCAATTAATTTCATGACTCATTGCCATCTTCTTGATTCCTGTTCATTTCTCTCTGTTCCACAGGTGTTAACAGCATTTTCTTTTTTTGAATGGTCTTGATGTTCTACTATTCAAACTATCCTTTCTTCTGAAATTTTGCTATCTGTTAGCCATTCCTGATCATGTCTTTCTTCTATTTCACAGCCCAGCAGACTACATTTAGCTCTAGCTAGAAACCTTAACTCAGGTGTGCTAATATTAATTTAGGTGTAGACAGAACTGGCAATGAAGTATTGGAGGCACTGTCAGTATGCTCAGGAAAACTAGATTTTGTTTTATCAATCTGAAAGAAAGAGATGTACACGTAACTATAATAACTACAGGATCAATGAAACAATATCTTTTGACTATTTTTTGCCTAGTTTGTTGTGGCTTTTTTAAACTTGATATATAATCTAGCAAATAAGGGCACATTCCACATTTGTTTCTCTTTAACTGTAGAGAAATGTGTGTTATGTTATATGTGACAATCTGCACACCAGCTGCACCCCACTCTTCAAAATCCTAGATCCAACCATGGATGAACCAATCACTACCCAGCTTTGAAAATTCAGGCAACATCACAAGGATAACTTGGACAGTGGGGATGGGGAGGGGAGATGACCAGGGTACAGGCCCTGGTGCTGATTCAGAGGGAGTGTTAGAACGGCCCCAAGGAAGCCTGTATTGCTGCCACAGTCCATGTTGAACAAGCTTGTGCTGAGGCAGCCATAGCATATGAAGGGAGGGAAGCAGCACCCCTGTTATCCACAACAGCCACAGAGATCTTTTCTTGCAAAGGTGACAGATGACACCAGGGTGGGGGGAGTAGTAGATATGCTGTAGGGTAGGGATAGGATTCAGAGTGACCTAGACAAATTGAAGGATTGGGCCAAAAGAAATCTCATGGGCTAGGGACAGACATTCAAAAAGCTGGAGCCTGAATCTTTGCAGGTTAATCTAACCTACCTAGGTTGAACCGATTTGCAACAGTACAGACATTCCTTGGGGACTGAGGAAATGCGGGCACATGCCCGCAGTTGCTCAGGCCAGGAGCTGGGGGATGCTAGAGTGCGCCCTCAGCTGCAGGAAAGTTGTGCTTGGGGGGGTGTGGCCAGCCTGGGCAGTAGCTATGGCTGAACTGGCTAGAGAGGGGTTTAATTCCCCCCTCCCTGTAGCACTGGCAGGGACCCGAGCTGGGTCTGTCAGGCACTCCCCCCTCGCTGCTGCAGTAGTGGGCCAGCATGGTCCCTGAGGCAGAGGGGGCAGGAGAGGGGTTATTTCCCCCTGTACTCCTACTGCCCCTGGGGGACTGCAGACAGGTCTGGCAAAAAGATTTTGGGGAGCTCTGAGAGCTTCTCTAATTAAAGCACCTCAGGGTCTTGTGTATTAGCATCCCCGCACTTCAAAATGGCAGCAGGGGTGCTTAAACTAAAGCTCATTTGATACGCTTTAGTTCAAGCACCCCCGTCACCATTTTGAAATGTGGGGATGCTAATAAACGAGATGCGGAGGCTGGCTGGAGCGCGGTAATTACCATGCTTTGACACACTCTTGGACCAGCCCTGCAACACATTTACAGGCAGTCTGCGGTTCTATAGCTTCCTATCCACAAAGTGAATTATAGATTTCACTTCCAAATGAAACAGGACTGAATACCAACTTTGCTGCATTCAGAACTAAGAGTGAAGCTTTTTTCTTTACCCAAGCTTTCTTTAAGTAGCCACCTAATCTTACATTTTTGCTTTCTAAAAAGCAAGTTAAGAGAGTAACTGTAGCCTGTGCTACAACAGCAGAAAAAAGACAACAGCAGAGGTTTTTGCACATGCTCCCATGTATTTGTTGCTATAATTATCCATACTGGCTAGATTTAGCTAGCTAGCATAGGCTACCACATGCTATGATCCCACCTTCATTTTGCAATGGAGATATCATCAGATATACTGGATGCATATAATGTAGACTGTAGTATAACTCTAGAAATTTCAAGCTGGGTTTGAATAATATAGCTTAGGTATATGATGCAATCTAGCTATGGCTGCATGTAGTTTCATGCAGGCTAATTTATCCTGCTTCTTAGCAGGGTAAATTAGCCCTCGTGGATCTCTGTGCTACTGTAGCGAGACTGCTATGCATATGCAATCTATTTCAGGTATCTCTACACTAGAGTGCAGTATGCAGTGTAGATAGTCTCATTTACACCTGAGCAAAAACATAAAACACCCCATCCTCAACCACCTTGATTTTTGCATTGCTTTTGAAACTGTTCATCATTCTCCTCTTCTTTAAGTCATGTCCCCTTGGTTTTCATAACAGAGGGTATAGACAGATTTAACAACTGTAGTGATAGAAAAAGCTATTGATATAAGCTGCTATAAATGCAACTGTTATGTCTGCATTATTCCGTATCCATAGAAGTGTAGCAAAACCACTCCAACTTTAATCATGTTTTATTCAGGGTCAAAGTTAGGGCAATTTAGTTCACTTCTATCACTGTGGGATCATGCAGATGAAATAGTTACAGTGTAACAGCTGAAGAGCACTCCCTAACAGCAGATACCTTCCCCCTTTAAAGCAGCTAAAAATGTAGTCTTGTTCATACTCTTAGTTCAGTGGTTCTCAACCTTTATAGACTCAAGGCACCCATTGTTACTAGGGCTGTGCGAAACAGCACTGTTTCATTTCGACTTGCGTTTCGCCATTTCAAAGGGACGGTGTTTTGTTTTGTCGTTTCATTTTGTTTTGAAACGCTGTTCCATTTTGTTTCATTGAAACTGTTTCGCTGTTTCAACGCGTTCCAATGTTTCACCCGTGGGCTATAATGCGAAATAATGAAAATGCCTATAACTTTGTCATTTCTTGCCTGATTTGGATGAAAATTGCAGGGACGGTAGCCCCCTCTGAGGGCAAGAAGCTTGCCAAGTTTCAAGGAGATAGGTCCACGGGTTTCTGGGAACCTGCACCACAAACTGCTAAAAGCAAAACTTATGTCACTTCCCAGCAGCCTCCTGTCATCCTGAGTGCAGATCCGGGGGCCTGTGCACACAGGAAGGGTGTGTAGCTTTGCAGGCCCCCAGATCTGCGCATGGGATGACAGGAGGCTGCCGCTGCCACCTGGGACCGGCACTGGGACCAGACAGCAGCGGCAGCCTCCTGCAACCCTGGGAAGGCTGTGAGGCTGTGCCCCCAGAATTGTCAGCCCCCAGATCTGCACACAGGATGACAGGAGGCTGCCGCTGCCTCCTGGGACCGGCACTGGGCACAGCCCACACCCAGTGCTGGGAAGACTGCTGCTGCCGCTGACCCCAGGCACCAGCAGCAGCCTCCTGTCATCCCACATGCAGATCTGGGGGCCTGCACCCCTGGGAGGAAGCCGGGAGTGCTGGGAGGGCAGGTTGAGATCTGTGGGGCTGGTGGAGCCCCTTGGAGTATGGCCCTGGCTCTCCCCGCCTCCTGCTGCTCGGCTGCACTCTGAGCGGCTCTGCCAGCTCCATGGAGCTGAGTCTGGCGGGGGGGAGGTGGCAGGAGAGCCAGTGGCAGAGGTGCTTGGAGTGCAGCCCTGGTGAGCACAGCCTGATGGTGGGAGGCTCTGTAGCCCCACGGAGCTGAGCCTTGCGATGGGAGTTGGCAGAGAACCACTGGCCATGGCTTCACTTGGAGCCAGGGCTGCACTCTGAGTGGCTCCAGCACTGGCTCTCTGCTGCCTCCTGCCACCAGGCTCAGCTCTATGGGACTGTGGAGCCTCCAGCTGCTGGGCTGTGCTCACCAGGGCTGCATGCCAAGCAGCTCTGTCAGCCCCATGGAGCTCAGCCTGGCAGAAGGAGGCAGCAGGAGAACCAGTGGCAGAGCCACGTGGAGTGCAGCCCTGGTGAGCACAGCCCGGCGGCAGGAGGCTCTGCAGCCCCACGGAGCTGAGCCTGGTGGTGGAAGGCAAGGGAGAGCCACTGGCCAGGGCTGCGATCGGAGCCAGGGCTGTGATAGGAGCAGCTCTGTCACTGGCTCTCCCACTGCCTCCCGCCACTGGGCTGAGCTCTGTGGGGCTGGCAGAGCCAGTCAGAACGCAGCCCTGGCTCTCCCCTGCTTCCTGCCACTGAGCTGCTTTGAAACTTGAAATGTTTTGAAACTTTCAAAATGTTTCAAGCTTGCAGCACCCTGGTTGAGAATCACCGCTTTAGTTCTTTTTTGGTTTTCCTCTTACATCTCTAATTGCTCCTGTATTTTCATTTGGAAGACTGTTGCCTTCATTCTGATTTTCAGTGGGGGTCTCACAGAGACCTTTTTCATTGTCTCTTTTCTTCTTGTCTCTTGCATTAGCTCTTCTCTTGCTCCAGTGTCTTTTGGTGATGCTCATAAACATGACTTCAACATTCATTCATCTGCAGACTACACATGGACAGATCTACTTCTCCATTCCTTAACCTTCCCATTCTGTCCAAATTGGAATCTCAGCCCATAAACTTAATTCTTAATTAGTCCCCTCAACTTTTGCCTCTCTTCCTTTTTCAGTCATTTTGAACAATGTTCTTCATGTCATGTAGGCCTGTAACCTGGCGCTTATCTTCAATTTTGTCCTCTCTCCAGACACCTGTATATTCAAACAGTGTCTAAATCTTTCAGCTTCTTCCTGTACAACATGTTCAGGCCCAGATTTTTCTCACTATCCACACATCTAAAATTCTCCTCCACTATCATGACTCCTGTTCACATTCTTCTCTCCAGTCTTGAAACATCACATCTTACCACACTTAAAATGTCATTACAAAGATCATCTTCTTTGTCTATTGCTTTGACTATGTCACTCTCTTTTTGCATGCCCCTACTGACTCTCCTATTCAATCACTATTTGTTATGTGCAAACTCCTTTCTTTCTCCCTGTCATTTACCCCGCTTTCTTAGGTAGGTGAGTCAGCTCTAGCATCTCAAACCAGTTTTACTTCTTTCAAAAAGACTTTACAGCCATAATAGCCAAATCAACCAAACTTTAACAAAAAATCCAAACCAAACCAAAATAACTAAAACACACTCTTTAGAGGATAAAAAAGGCAATTTTAGCTTTGTGCTTGTCCTCAACACTACAGCCTGTTGTCTCTTCCATTGTACTCCTTTCCCAAAATTCTTAACATTCTTTATGGTTCCACCTTTGTTAACTGGTCATCAGATCCAGCTGGCTCCCAGCCTCCCAGCCAGGCAAACTATCAGCTGCTGACCACCAGCAGCTGGGTTCTAGCTGGGTCCCACCTGCAGCCCTTAAACCTCCTTATGCTCCCTTTTAAGGTACTAATGGCCTATCCCAATGACACCTATTCTGTCTTGTATGCTCCCTAGATGTCATCTCTTAACTCCATTCTGTTAACAAGGCAGCCCTTGATCACCCATATGTCACATTTTTTGACAACACTGCCACGCATTTCAAGCCACAGTTCATATATAGAAGGAAGACCTGTAAAAATCTGCAAGTCCTCTACATTTTTTTTCTTGTAAATCTCTCTTTAAACCCCACCATGGTCATGATGTCTACAAACCACTAGAGAACAGTTATACAACAGGTGTACTATGGCAAGGCTGATTCTACTATTCGTGACTGTCACTGTTACCTTAGTTAACATTATCGATTTGTTATATTCAATTTAGGTTAGAATGAATGGTCGTCTGGGTAGGGATGATGTTTTTACTATATGTTTGGACAATGCCTAACACAGTGGAATCAGTAAATTACTGTAATATTAATATTATCAACATCAGCAAACTAAGCCTGCCTCTTGCTGGCAGGAAAGGAAGTGAGAAATATCACTGTTGTCAGTTTTACCTCTGAGAGGCACTTGAATACTATGATGGAAGGCACCAATATAAGATCTTAGAAAGACAGTGCTAGACAGAAGCATAGAGACCAACAAAACAAAACAGAACCCATCATCCTACACAGAAATGCACTAATCAACATACCAAGGATTCCAGAACCCAAAAAATCCATTTTGCTGACTGGAAATGTACCTTTTTAAATACCTCAATGATTGCTCTCTGAATCTAACTGAGCTAACTTTTCCATTTAAATTTTCTATTTACGATCTTTAATTGATTCTCTCAATTAAACTGGAGGGTACTGGCCTAGAACAGTCTACAGTGAGGTGGGTTGGCAACTGTCTCAGAGTATGATCCCAGAGAGTTGTAATTGATGGGATGGCCTCATCCTGGAAGGCCATCTCCAGTGGTGTCCCCCAGGGATCAGTGCTTGGGCCCGTGCGCTTTAACATCTTTATCAATGACTTGGATGAAGGGGTGGAAAGGACAATGATTAAGTTTGCGGATCACACCAAGCTGTGGGGAAATGTGGGCACATCAGAAGATAGGGTAAAGATCCAGGATCACCTTGACACACTGGCACTATGGGCTGAATGCAATTGGGGTCAATAGGGACAAGTGCTGGGTTCTTCATGTGTCTAGGAAAAACCTTCACCATAACTATATGATGGGTGGTGGTCCACTGGCTGGCATTGCAACTGAAAGGGACCTGAGGGTGACAACTGACCAGAAGATGAATATGAGCCAATGGTGCAATGAAGTTGCCAGCAGGATAAACAGAACTCTGGCGTGCATCAGCTGATGTGTTGCAAATAGATCCAGAGAGGTGCTCTTCTCTCTCTATTTGGCGTTGGTGAGGCCACAGCTGGAGTATGGTGTCCAGTTCTGGGCACCACACTTCAGGAAGGATGTGGATAACCTCTAGAGGGTACAGAGAAGGGCCACCCATACAATTAGGGGCCCAGAGGATAGGCCCTATGAGAAGAGACTCCGGGAACTGGGTGTGTTCAGTCAGAGTAAGAGAAGACTGAGAGGTGACTTGATAGCTGCCTACAAGTAGGTCAGGGGTGAACATCAAGATCTAGGGGAGCAACTCTTCAGAAAAACCCCCCTTGGGAGGACAAGGACCAATAGGCACAAGCTAATTGAGGAAAAATTTAGGCTGGACATAAGGAAAAATTTATTTTCTGTAAGGGCATCTAGAATCTGGAATACCCTCCCAGCAGAGGTAGTGCAGTCACCACCCTTGGAGGTGTTCAAGAGGAGGCTGAACAAGCACCTCACTGAGCTTGTTTGAGCCCAGTAACTTTGTGCCCATGGCAGGGGACTGGACTTGATGATCTCACAGGTTCTTCTTGGTCCTTTGATTCTATGAGTTTATGATTCCATCTTTACTAACATAACAATGGATCATTTTAAGACAAATTATATAAAGACTATATAAGGAATAGTGGAGTTACAGGATCCATGTCAGAGAACTTTTAACACCAGCAGATGGAGACATAAATTCTTCTGACTAAAATGTTGTCTTCAAAGATATTTTGAGCTTCAAAGTATAAATATGAGCATCCCCAGTGTTACAGAGGTTTATGTCTGGGGGGTTGTTTTAGCTGCTTTTAGTTATGTCTACTTCTAGTTATTTCAGTTATTCAAGGCAATTTATATTGAATGCAAACAATTTTTTTGCCAGAACAAAGGACTTCCAGAAAGCTCATTCATTTCAACATAGACTAATCATTGACATAAAAATACAGTTACAGGTTACGTTCATACAACTGTCATTAAAATATTACATAGCGTGGGGCTAACTTAGAGATTCATATGCGCAGAAACCAATTGGCACCTGTGGCTTCTATGTAACTTATTATTCATTAACTGAATACTAATATCTTTCCTTTATTCACTGTTAGAGAAGTTAAACACAAAAGGGATCAAAACTGATCACAGCTATACCATGTGACATTCAAAAGGATACATTTAGTTTGTCAAATTTTAAATATGTTTTTAAGTATAATCCACTGCTTATTTGTCTTAGTATAATATTTGTATTTGACAAAAATAAAGAAACACTGACCAAATACCTCATAAAAATTAATGAAGCATTTTAAATTACAAGAAGAATGGAAAACCTCATTCTATTTTTATTTTTAAATTCCTTTTTCCTTTTCTTCTTTCTGTTAATTTGTTTTGGATTTTCAAAATCTTCAATAACAACAGGATGCATTTGGATGCATATAAGAAAAACCATGACTTAAATAGAAATCCTCAGTGAAGGTTCTGAAAATGGATCCCCAAAATGATGCAATTTAAAGGAGCCCTAGAAGTTTTTTTTCAAGATAGTTTTTATCTTGTTCATGCTAATATTAACTATGAAGTAGAACTGTATAAATATTAAAATGTAATACAAATGTGGTATCCTAATGATTGTACAGCAGAGCTTGATGGTTGAAAATACAAGTTAAAATTTATACAACTATGCTGCATTAAGGAGGTATCAGCTACATAACTTTTTTGGAAAGAACAAGGCTGAAGAAATGTTTCACTCAAGCCTTTTAAAAACCTTTCAAAAATGCCATCTGGTTATGGCCATTAACTATGGGAAGAGATTGAAAGGAGTGGCTTTATAGAAATATTAACAACATACCACTGTATGAGATAAAAAGAACAGACCGTTTAACCATATTACACACTATTTTCCCCAGAAAATATAAACATAAAGTGGGAAAAACCCCAAACTGTTAAACACTGTAGGTATCTTGAAACCATTGGTAAACGTTGTAGCTCAAACCTTGTTGTTTATTACCAGATAAAGGGAAAGTGATCACATAACCTAATTATGAAGGTGTGGCTCTTTACCTAAAGCAACAGACTTATGCTAAAGAAATGTAATACAAATAAAATGAAATTGACAATAATGTTTGCCATGGTGATAGTATTTGCACAAAACAGTACACGATAACATTTTCAAAAACAGCTGAACTGCAGTAAAAATATCTTTATATTTTTCAAATGTTTATATCCAATGTATTTATAATAATCTTTTCAAAGGTTTGTGAGAAATAAATCTGATCTTTTTTTTTTTTTAAACTATGCATGGTATATGTGCTAACTTACTGAATTCATCCTTCATGCAATTCCAGTTTATTAAAGAGGTTAAAAATTTATAAAACTCTGATGGGATATGGTTTTAATGCTTCATCACACTACCCATCATTTGCTTTTCAATCTAGATCGGAATGATCTTTCCTACTTCCCTGCAATCACCTACCTGCACAGCTAATATTTTCTGAGCATTCTCATGAGAGGCTGCCTGGAACTTCGCCAGCCCAGCCTGGCTATAGAGGCCTCGCTGTTTGAAGTACTCCACCAATGCCCTATGCATCCTGCTCTGCAGCACGGAGAGCTAAAAGGGGGAAAGGCAAAAAAACCCAACAAAACAAGTCAGAGTAGGAGAGGAAATTAATGGCAGTGTTCAAGAAGAATGATGGAGGGAAATATAGAAAGCAGTCAATAGCCCATTCTGCACTGTACGGACCTGACAGGAATTTCACAGTCTCTTGATTTTTCAGCCCACTCATGTGCATTCATCAGAAACCAGTCACATCTGGCTGCTAGGATGGGGGGTTAATTTTCTCTAAATGCCTCAGCAGTTTTGTTCTAGCTGAGGCAAACTCTGTGACTGCAAAGCTGATGAGTAAAATATTTCTACTTCACCCAGTTTAACTCAAAACCGATAGCCTCGGGACATATTGAACCTTTCTTAAAAAAATAATCTTTTGAAGCTTTTTGAATGGCACATCAGGTCAGGCCAAAGTTTAAAATGCAAGTTTAAGACTTTGATGGACATCATGGCTTTTTTTCCCCTTGTAAAGCTTATCATAGCTTGGCAATGTGTGCTTTAGAGCATGACAAAACTAAAGAGAATTAACTTAGCCATCAACTGCTGAGGGAGAACAATAACAGGAAAGAAATTTCCAGATAGAACTACCTATTAATCTACCTAGCTATAACCATGTGACATGAAAGCATCCAACAGCACTAAATTACAATGAATGCAGCAGCTGAAAAGTGACACTATTTTTTTCAAAAGGTTTTTTATATGAAAAAGAATATTGGAGATCATTGGAACTGTATTGATCACTGCATCTGAAATTATTCAAATCAGAAATGTTTATTTAATATGCTTTTACAGTTTATTATTTAATATAGCAGCAGCATTCTCACACACTGTTGTTAAGCCTCTGTCAGTACTTTCATCATTTTTAAGCATTTATAACTCAGATAAACTTGGCACCGCAGGTCTCAGTCTAGAAGCAAAATCTATTAAGACAATTTGAAAATCTACCAATACAAAATGTGGCTGAAGACACCTGTGTACGCTTATAATTGAAACTTGGTTTGTTTCTTAAATTGACATTCTGCCAACATTTGTCCATAATCTGGGCTAGTGCCTTTGGGTGATCTGGAAAATACAAATTAAAACCAACTAAATTAATTTGTTTAGAAGCATGCTTTTGTGTTCAAGCATGCTAATTATTTCAATAAAAATTTCATAGCTATTGTTAGCACATAGCCTTCATGAGTATGCCTGTCAACCAGATTAACACAATAGATTATACTGTTCCTTTGGAAATGTTACAATTCATTAAGGTCAATGCTACAGGTCAGTAATTGGGCCAGTAATAAAGAAGCCTGTACATGATAAGAAATAACTGCTTTTTAGGAGCCAGCCTATTGTGTCAGGTGAAACAGCCACTTTTCAAAAGAACATAGATTTTAGTAATGCCAAATGAGCTACTAGAATCTAGAGAGTAATTAATGAGTATTTTCAAAATTAATGGTCTGATTTTCAGAGGTGCTGAGCTTTCACAACTCATATAAGCGTCTATGAAAGCCGAACTAGTAGGCATCTTTATAAATTAAGCCAGACAATCATAATTTAGGAGTGGGCAAAATGGCAGATCTGGCTGGTGGCTGGACTCCATTTCCCAGCAGCCCCTGCCCATGTTGATGCAGCTGGATTCCATGGAGACCCCATGACAGTGCAGGGCTAGGGTTTCCATGGAGACCAGCCCCTGCAGTGCTGGCAGGCTGAGTGGCTGGGCAGGGAGCTACTCCAGGGCCAGGATTTTGTGGCGGTGAAAGCACGGTCAAGGAGTCAGGGCAGACCTGCAATTTGCTGCCTGCACGTCCCAGTGGATCACAGCTCTGCCCTGGCTCCAGACCACACTTGTCACCGCCACAAGATCCCAGCCACGGGGCAGCTCATCACCCAGCTGCACACCCTGCCAGTGCTGCTGGGGCCAGTCTCCAAGGAAACCCTGGCCCTGTGCTTTTATAGCCCTGCTGCTGCTGGAGTCTTCCTGGAAACTGGGTGCAGCAATGCAGGCAGAGGCTGCTGGGAAATGGAGTCAACTGCAGGCCCAATTCAGCCTGCAGGCCGGACTTTGCCTACCCCTGATATAACTAATCTTTTACATCACAATTTACATATTTATTTGAATTTGATCTATGTGAATGGCATCTATGCATCAACAATAGTAAAAACAAAAAATAGTTAAGCAAACCAGTTTAGAAAAATACAAAAATCTGCCCCAATCTCAGCCACAATCTGAAACCAAATAGGAACACGTTTTACAATATGAATAAAGTAATCGGAATATCACTGCTCCCTTTTTGAACACCAGTAGGCTTTTTTCTGAATTCCTTCTCTGAGTGTCTGTGGCATGTATTTCTCTGCTGTTTTAACTTATATTTTCAAATCTCAGAAGATTTGAGGGTCTCTGGGGCTTTGAGTGAAGAAACAACACAATATACAATATTTTTAAAAAGTGTGGCTTCAGGTCAACAGAGAAAATGTCCAAGGGAAGATACTCCACTGTGGATTATCATAGTTCTCTTGCTCATGGGAAGTCATAGTTTACTCTGGTGGGAAAATGGATGCTGAGGAAAAATGCAAAAGGATTTGTTTCAAGATTGTGAGGGGAGTCAGAAAGAAACAGATCAAATATGTTTGTATATCCAAAGTCTGGCTTATTCAAATCAAACGAAATCCTTCAAACTTTGAAGTTATACCGGTTAAGAATAATTCATCACAGCACAGAATGATAAAAAATAGGGCTGAAGAGACTTCCAGATGTCATCCAGTCCAACCCCCTGCTCATGGCAGAATGTGCACTGTAAATATTAAGCAGAAATACTGTTAATAAAAAGCTATTAACTGCATTTCTGCTTTTAAATAATGAAAAACTTTCAAATTGCAAGTTTGTTCCTCTTGCTGCCACATTATGCTCATTGACTCCCTATCATGGTATTTTCATTATATCCATTTTTCTTGTCTTTAATAAGAGGCAAGGACTGTATGCAACTAGGCATTTGTACTGGGCCCATCTCAATGGGGCCTCAATTCAATGTGGCCTTCTAGGCTGCTTGTACATGCCATGGGGGTTTACTTTGGTTTAATTCTCCCTAAATTGAAGCGGTAGTTTATTAAAAACACTGCTTCAAATTAAACCAAAGTAAACCCCCATGGCATATACACGTGTTGGGCCTGATCCTTACCTGCTTCTCTGGCAGGGCAGGGGTAGAGGGGAGGGGGAGCTGCCGATGGGCTGAGTGGTCTCTGAACTACAGCGGGGGGTGCTGGTGCTTCCCTCTGCAGTGGCAGTGGTACCCCCCCAGGTGGCACTTGCCTGCAGGCACCTGGCCTGGGCAATCCTGGGGGGCACCACAGCCATGGGGGGAAGCACCAAGCCCCTGTGCAGCGCAGGCAGGAAGACAGGCTCCAGGGAGGGGAAAAAAAAGATCAGGCTCACTGCTTTTTTTTTTTTTTTCTTTTCAGGGAAGCCTGCCTGCATGGGCTGCCTGCACAACCCCTGAGCTGCACGGGGCCCAGTGCTTCCCTCTGCGGCTGTAGGGTAGCAAATTAAAACACCTCCAATGTGTTTTTATTTTGCTACATCCCAAAGTTATTTAACATGCAATACACTGCTGACAGTGTAAACAGCAGTGCCATTAACATGCAATAGGCCACTGACAGTGTAAACAGCAATGCCATTAAAGCAGTGCAAAAGGGCATTTAAGCCACTTTAAAGGCAAATTTTGTGGTGTGTACAACCCCCCCTAGAGTCAGCTATAATATAAATAACATTATAATTCAGAAATTATCATATGGACTTAATATGTGTTTATTTGGAAAATGTGTCTCAAACTTAAATAACTACTTGTTATCTAAATTTCATTCAATCTTATCAGTTTATACCAAGGAACCTTTTTATGTGTTATAATTTATGCCATAATTAATGTGTTAATCATGGCATGGGCAGATATGCTCTCAATTTATCATAAAATCACAATGAGCCATAAAAATGTTCCACATCTAACATAGAACATCTTTATGTCTGGTTTGTGTAGTGTCTTAAATTTAACATGTGGCCAGGGCTGACAATCAGCTGATTGTTGGTCCCAAGGCCAGGACTGCATGAAGATCTGGAATCAGCCCCTAGAACTCATGTCTGATTCGAGAGTTGTCTGGGCCAGGCTATCAGTCCTGCATGTGGGGCTGGGCACCCAGATTTCAACTTGCTGGTGCAGGGGGAGCCCAGGCTCACAGTCCTGGTCTCCCCCTACATTGGCAAGTAGTAATGGCATGTTTGGGATCTGACTTCTGATCCCAACGTGCCAGTAAATGAATGTGTACCAGAGACCTAGGTGACTTTCCAGTCCAAGAAGAATCAATGCTAAGTCTCAGCTGGTTTCAGGGCCTTATTTGATTTTTTTCAGTTAAATAGGAAATTTATGAGTAACACCAAATCAAAACAAATCCAGGCTCAAACTAGAGGTTTATGCCCTTTCCTCTTTACCTCTAGAAATAGGCCATATTTTCCAGAAATTTCTGCAGGGTCATAAGACAAATAGCCTTTAACCTTCCCATGGCTGTTGAACCTGGCACAGTTAGGCATTTCCAAGCTAAAGGCATGATGTCATTATTATTATGATTTTCTTATTATTTCTTATGGTTTGTGATAGCCCTTGAAAAGTATGAAAATAAATGTACTTATATATGTATCCTTTTGAGTCGGACAAATGTTTTTTCTTATGTATTTCTAAATACATTGAACTGAATATGACTATAGAAGATAATGCCCTTTCTTGTACTATAACCCACAGACTGTGAACCTAGGGCTATGCAAGATAGTCATCTCATTTCTGACAAATGCTTGCCTAAGGGGCTAGGGGTGTAGGAGCAGACTGCCAAAAGAAAAAGCAGAACATCCTCCAGCCCCTAAGAAGCATTGGGGAAAACAAGCTCCAGTCCCCCAGCAGTACCTACCACACAATGTTGTTCTGCTGAGGCTGTGGCATTGGCTCTGCTCCCTGTCTGTAAAATAACCCCCCTCAAGGGAATAGTGGGGGCTGGTGCAGGCATCGAGTAGAAATTAATGCCGCAAGGAGGAACATTAACTTCCATGCAGATTTCTACTTTGCTGGGAGGGAAGAATCCTGGAGTGACTGGCTACTCCCTGCCCTCAACCTACAAACAAGGAAGCTGTAACCCTATGGTTTTGTTGGAGGTGCACTTTTGTAAGCTCCTGGGGAGAGGAAATTAGGCTGTGGAGGAGCTGCTTTCTTCATTCTGCTGTTTTGGGGCTTTACTGCCCCATTTTACTCTTCTTTTGTTGTTATTCCCCTCTGTGCCTCACAGCAGAGAGAAGCATATGGCTCTATGTTTGTTTAATTCCTTGTTTATATACTAGTATCATCAATAATATTAGTGCAACTCTGGGGGGAGGGGGGAGAGAGACTGTTAATTAGTTCCTGTTGATGACCTAGCAGAGGGGACCAGTGAGTTGAACTGGAATCAAACTGGGTCCAGATAATCAGTTCAAGCTATTCTTTTACTTGAATTCTTTTACTTGAACTGGAAAAAAAAACAGAACCATAATTAGTCCTATCTACTGAAACCTGAACCAAAAAAATGGGTTACTAATTATAAGGAGTTGACAACGTTGAAAATCAATGTTTTGGTTTGTGTTTTTTTTAAAGATATTCTCTTTATCAAATAGGAAAGCAAAATAACAAACAGACATGTGATTACTAATGGAAAGGCTTGCCCCAGTACAAAGAGAAGAGAGTGAGAATGAAGGATAAGAGAAGGGAGGTAGAGAAGAAGCTTAGGAGATGCACATCATACAAGGCATGATAAGGAAAGTGGTGGAATGCTTCCTGGTCCCAGAAATTAAAATTCTCTCTATAAAGCCGAGGAAACATAAGATAGATCTCCAACTCTTCTTCCTCCTAGACAGGCCTCCTCCCACCCATCCACGCCTCTTTGAGTAGTTCCTCCCTGGAGGCAGCAGAGTAGTTGAAGCCAGGAGCAGTTAAGGAAGAGCATATCCTCTACCTCCTCCTATTCACAGAAGGGGAAGGCAGTCACCCATACCTAGCCTAAGTGGTAGAAAAAGGTGCCAATGACCAGGGCACCATTCAGCAGGCACTACTAAAGGTAACTAGTACTCTTGGCAATGGGCAACTTGTATGGGGTGCACCAGGCAAGGAAGCCTTGCTCTGGAACTGCTGCAGCTAGGTACTGCCTCCAGGTCATGTTGAGGTGGGTAGATAGAATATGGATATAACACCTTGAATGCCCACCTGTACAATGCCTTCCTAGACTTCCTCAAGGAGATGCCACCACATGTAACAACATCTTATATAAGCTCACCAACTCAAAATGGGGAAATAGTCCCTCAACCATCTGAACTACTGCTCTGGCTCTCAGCTTCTCTTCTGCTGAATATGTATGCACTGCATGGGTGAGATCTTGACCCCATTCTGAATGATAGCTGCTGACCAGCCTAAACAGTATGCACCTGTTGCTGGCATCACTCTGCCTGACACCAGAGGAGCAGTGGCCAGCAGGATAGAATGACTGCAACAAACTGAACATGTAAGACACCTGCTGTACAACCATCCTACAGCATGCAAATGACTGAAGTCACACAGGAGCTTCCTCACCAGCACCCAGGCTCTCAATGCCACACCCAAGGAGGCACAACTACAGAGATGGAACGAGAGGCTGAAAAAGATACCTGACAATAAAAAAGGGACATTCCAGTGGTTGATTCCTTACCATCGGGGGCTGATGAACCACGGCAAAGGTGGAAATGTCTTAATTGCCTAAACACCAGAGTTGGACATTCCAAGGAACTAATGAAGAAGTGGGGCTATACCACTGGTTCAACTACCTGCAACTGTGGCACAGAGCCTCAGACTATGCAACACCTGTTGCAGTGCCTGATGCTTGAAGGCACATGTTCAATAAATGATCTTGCAAAGTACAATAAATGAGCACAAGTATGTGTAACAAAATGGTTAAATGTGGTGTAGAGACACAAGACCACACCTTTTGTAAGGCATGGCACTGGATAGTAGTATACCAGGTCCTCCACTCTTATCACCATCCCTGGTCAGAGTGACAAGCAATGACAAAGATGGTAAGTCCAGAGAGCTCCCAGTGGGGAGAGCTTGTTATGTATGGAGGTGGTTCTCTAGGGCAGTATCAGTATCCAGGAGAAGGGAGGCTTCCACTTCAGCCAAAAGTTGTGAAGCAAATTGGGTGGAGTGTAGGCCCCGGCAGGTGGCCAGTGCTTTAGCTAGGAGCTAGGTGGACAGGTTTGGGTCAAGGAGGTGAACCAATGATGGTATGTAACTGGACCAAGGAGGTGCCAAGGCTTCTAACACCAAGTCTCAGTGCTTCTGCCTGAAAGCCATGTTGTGGAATAGGAACTCCTGCAGGATCTCTGGATATCTCAGATACCTGGCCTGGGGTTTCATGTAGGAGGCCCACCACACCAGGAAGAAGTTAAGATAGAATTGTAGGAGGGCATCTCAGATGAGGTGATCAGGATCAAAGAGGAAAAGCTCCCAATCAAGGCTGAGGTCCTCCACGCAGCATGGGAACACAAAAGCCTGTCATTACCAGCAGATGACTCCTCCAGCAAAAAGCAGATGCTGATGGGTTGCAAGGAGAAAGGTGGCCACACTGCTCGTCAGGTGCTCAAAAGATGGCCACACTGCTATCTGCCCACAGTAGCCAGTGGCACCCTTCCCAAAAGAAGTGCATGAGGGGTTTCTGGAGCTTATTTAGCAAGGTCATTGGTCATTTTTCAGCAGGGTCCAAAACAGCACGCTTGTGCCACAAAGTAACAGCAACCAGCCACAATAAGACAGGCTGAGCAGGGCTACCCTTGAAGCTGTGCCTTGACCTCCTAACTGAAGACTTCACAGATAGGCTGGGAAGCCTGGGAAGACACCCAGGACTTTAAGCCATCACAGCTCCAGGACAGGCCCCCAAAGCAGGTATGCGGACTGAGCACTGGCTTGGGTGCCCAGCACAAACATGTTGCTTTTGGCTTAGTTGACACAGGCTGAGGGGGTATGCTTACAGTCCATCAGGGGCTTGATGTTACAATCATGTTGTCAGTGTACATTGTCACCTTAACTGGGTGGTGGAAGCTGGGGCTGAGATCAGTTGGAAGGCGAGTGCTGTCAGGCAACATCACAGCTAATACAAAAGTGGCTCTATGGCTAGAACATAGAGCTTTCTGGAGACAAGGCAGCCCTGCTGGATACCTTTGCATGCTAGGGATGGGGTACACAGTGCTCCATTCACCTCCTGGAGGCAAGATGTCCCAGTACAGGATCTGGATGGTAGAGATGAAGGAGGCCCAAAGCCAAAGGCCTCCAGAGTCGGAAATAAGATGTCATGGCCAACTCAACCAAAAGCTTTCTTTCCATCCAGAGGGAAAAGATAAAAAAGCAGGTTCAGACCAAAATGCTCCACAAATGCCAGAAAATCATGCAGCAGAAACAGGATATTCTGCCAGGTAGCCAATAGCTTTGCTCAGGGCCCAGAACTGAGGCCATGAATATTTTGAGCTAGTTGGCCAGAATTTTGTAATCAGTATGCAGGAGAGATCTGAGTTTTCAGTCCTGAATGTCACCCCCCTTCTTGGACATCAAGGTGAGGACTGTTCACTGGCAGCTGACCATCAGGATCTCGCCTCCAGTGCTCTCCTGAAAAATGCCTAGCAGGTCCAGGATGAAGAGGGACAAAGGGTTTTATAGTATTTGATGGGGAATCCATTGAGAACTAGTGGTTTCTCTGACCTTCAATGGCAGCAATCAGCTTTGCCAAAGATAGCTCTTGCTTGAGCTTGTAGTCTCTGATGTAGAAAACTTGGGGAGGCCCTCAGCCCAGTGTTGAATGGCCTCTGGGTAGACATGGGTGGCCATGAATAGTTCTGTGTAGAATGTAATGGTGTGCTTCTGAATCTGGCAGCAGGGTCCATGAACACCTAGCACAATAGGGTTTTAAGGCAGACAATACATTCCACTTTGAACACCTTTTCTTCGGGCTGAAGTAAAAATGGGTTGAAGCATCAGCTTTAGACAGTTCCTGGAAACAGGTCTGAATTCATATGCCCTGGGTTATGCCATCCACCAGCTCTCTCAAGGGCTTTTTTTAGAATGTGAGAGCGCTGTGCACCCTGTTCCGTCACATAGCCCTGCATAATTACCAGCATCCCTCAGAACCACCTTGAGCTCCGCAATGTCCCTCTTGAGCCTTGCATACCGTAGTGGAGATCTTGTGTTATTTTATCTGTGTATGTTTAGAAGAAATCCTGATTTTTACCCTCCCCAAAATATACTACTCCTTTCAGCAGGGAAAGCCACTTCTTGATGCCATCAAGATGTGCCAGAAGCAGGCAGTCCTGAAAGTGGGCATACTGCAGGAAATGGATGTTTAGGCACCAACAGGATGCATGGATCAGTGAAGTGGGAAACAGTAGTTCACATTGTGGTCTGAGAGTCCTGACAGAACAATATGGCTATAGCAAAGCAGGGACAAGTGGTGTTCAGTAATGTAAAGCTGATCCAGCTGATCCAGGTGAGAAATGGAGTGCATCAGCAGTCACCTTTGCCAAGGTTTATTGGCTCATGCTAAGATGGAGGTGACACCAAACAGGGTGGCACATTAGGCCTGCCATGTGTTGGGTGGCCTGTAGCTGCCAAGCAAAGAATGGATGGGGTTCTGATCCATTTTGGTCCAGCTTCTCCTAGAAAGTGTAGCATACCAGGGGAAAGGCTCAGTTCCCCTGCTCCATTCCTCACTTGCATTTGGGGTCAGTTTATCCTCTCTTTGCATGGACTGGCTTGTCTCTGCTGCAGCCTTATTCCCCACCAAACACTGGCCAAGTAGGCGAGTGGGATTACTGTAGTGAAAGCATGTGGTATCTTCTGTGTAGAGATGCTCACCTAGCATTAATTACAGGGTGGTTCTCAAGGACTTGTGAACCTCTTACTGTCTGTAGGAGATTCCAGTGTCTTGAAAAAGCATACTCTCACCCACTCAGCACTGGGCACAAAGATGTTTATTAGGATGAGGTGATCCTGTCTGAAGTGGCTTGGATGTATAGCAGGTGCCCAGGGACAACTTCTGAATCTGACTTCAGTGTCTGCAAGAACAGGACTGAAAATCCCATTGTGGAGCTGGCGCCATGGCTGAGAAAGGTCCTTCCCCTCCAGGTGGTGTTCCAGTCTGCCTGGTCTGTGTGTGTGTCTTGTAATAAGATCAAATCTAATCATTCTCGGTTCTAAGAGAGCTGCTCAATTTTCAGCACCCCTTCACGTTTGAGTGAGCATTGTGAAGGATTTGAGGGAGAGACAGAACAAGCGAAGAGGAAAAAGCAAGAAGGAAGGAAAGGCCATGGGTTGCCTATAGTAGCCCCTGAAATCACCTGTAGGAAGTATGGGGCTTATTCACTACTGCCAAGTAGCACTGTTGAGGATGCTTGTCAGCCTTGGTTTCCTGGACACAGAGTTTTGCCATTTTCTTTGTTAGCTTATGTAGCTAGTTGCCTCCTCATTTGCAGCTGTTTTGCCTCACTTTGGGTGGAGACTAGAAAAATCTCACAGCCACAGCCAGGGAACCATTTGGTTATGTGGTTCTCAACCCTTTTTGGACCCTTGGTCTCATCAGAGAAACTAATGATGACCTCTTCTGAATGCATTCCTGAAGGATGCATTTGATAGCTGGTGGCCTTCTTGTAAGGAATGTCCATCCCCCATGGAGTGTCTCCTCTCCCTGAGGGGGGAGACTATCAGATATATCAAGGTTTCAATGATACATCAAGGATTCCATGGGCTTATCCCTGCATCTCACCCTCCCCCAGTTCTAGGGCTCGCTCCACTTCAATGCTTGGCTGTGAGGGGGGAGGGTCTGGAGCCATGGGAGGAAGGAAATCAATGAGGCTCAGAGGGAGTCACCTTCCCACTAGGACCCTTGGGTCCTCAGTGGGTTTTCTGAGGTTTCTGTCAACCCCAGCTCTCTTAGGGACACATTTTCCTGGGTTGGAGTCTCTTCCAACTCTTGGGGGCACTTTCTATCCATGCTCCTGGTGCCAAGCACAGAAAACTCAACCTCCATCTCACTGGTTCCACACTCAGACAGTTGAGGTGGGAGTCCGGATCTGGTGGTTTCCTTCATAGCTTCTTGGGCTACAGAACCAGCCTCTGCTTGGTGTCTGGCCTGTGATGGTGGGAAAGCGTCAGACATCTCAGTAAGAAGTGGGATCTCAGATCTCCAGCATCATCTACCTCAGGGGCAGTGAAAAGGTTCTGGGAGGATGTTAGGATGGCCAAAGCAGGTTTTGAGATTCACTCTTTTGAGTTCCAGTCCCAGAAGTAAAAATTAGGATTTCTCATGCATGGGAGATGTGGGGTGGTTTAGGCTAGGGACAGAAATTACACATAAGCCGGTATAAGTGATCAGAAACCAGTTCAAATCTGTAACAAAACAGAAGTTCCTTGAACATAAGTTGCTTTCAAAATGGCCAAAACTGGTTTAAGATAAACTTGGATGGATGTAGTATAAGACTTAACTGGTTTAGGTTAAATCAGTTTACTGAAATTCTGTCCCATAGTCCCTCCGCATTCAAGTTAACTCACAGTCCCCCAACATCCTAGGACAGGGGTTGTCAACTGGGTGTACGCATAACCTTGGGGGTACTTGGGAAGGCCCCAGGGGGTAAGCAGCGGCAGCACAGAGAAGCAGGGGTACTTGGGAAGTGCCACCATTGCCACTGCACAGCACCGTGTGCCGCCGCTGCGCTGCTGCCGTTTCATGTTCCGCCCCCCCCCACAACTCCACATCTGGAATGGGGTACCCACCAGGAGAAGTACCCACTGGAAGGTTGAAAACCACTGTCCTAGGATGCTTTCCACCTGCCCCGCAAACTGCCTCACAGGGTGGGCAGGCTAACCTTGGTCTAAGCTGTTTGTGCAGGCTGAGTTGGAAGGCATGCTCTAGCATGCCCTGGCTTATGGCCTGGGCCACTGCAGGCATGTGGCTACATTTCCAGAATCAAAAGTGAATGTCTGTTCACTTGATTATACAGTCAATCTATGCAGCTTCAGCTAACTTGTGAAGATTGAATTGAGTCAGCCTCAGGTTTTTTGACTGTCTGTACTTAGCCTTAGAGTCTTGCCCCCTGGTGGCAGTCACCCAAGAAGGATTGGGGTGAAGGCTGAATTCCTCTGTTCCATTCCTCCCCTGGGCTTGGCAGGGTGTTGGGGGGTTATCCTCTCTTCTCTGTGCATGGATTCAGCTGTTCCTGTTATTGCCTGCTTCCGCACCAGACACTGGCCAGGTATGTGAGTAGGATTACTGTAGTGAAAGCATGTCATCTCTTTCGTGGAGATATGCTCACCTAGCATGTATTACAAGGTGGTTCTCAAGGACTTAGCTCCACCCTTCAGGATCATAAAGACCTGCCTTCTGAAGGACAGGGGATGGACAGGGGCTTTAAAGATGACAGTGAGATTCTATGAATGGGGGTCATAATCTTACCAAAATGAGCAAAGTCCTCAGCCAGTTTCTCATAACAGAAAAAAGGAGATATTGGACAGCCTGACACTTGTGGATGAATTGTCCAAAGGCTTTGTGGTTAATTGTTACATGCTGCTCTGCCTCCTTGCTGACATGGTTTGGGGAGCTCAAGAAAATAATGGGTATTGTGTTAACTCAGGAGACGTACCTGATGGTATTGTAGCCCACCAAGTTCCCAATTCCCAGGATGCATTCCTCCACTCCAGCACAGCCAGGGATGAGGAATTTCAGACTGTGGGCTCTTGGGGATTTGAAGATTCCTTCACAGACTATGACTGCCTATTAGAATTGGCCATTCTGGCAGAGAAAGGGTTAACACAAGAGGTCCCAAGCTGTCTGGGTCAGCAGCTGGGGGTGAGAATGGGGAGAACACTAGAAAATGAAAGTTTAAAAAAAAAAAGTAAAAAAGGCAAGAGGAGGAGGAAGGTAAGGTAAGAGTCACAGAGGGCGCATCTACAGGAGACATTTACTGTGGAGCTGCCCAATTAGCTCCCCAGTAAAGTCTCAGTGTCTACATGTGTGGCCCTATTAGGCCTCAGGAACCTAACTATGCTGCAGGTTATTACTTGTAAATACTGCTACGGCAGAGTTCTTTAGCGCACAGCAACATACGTGTAGATGCTGACCTGGCTGGCTGGGGCACAAGCAGGGCAGCCCACCCTGCAAGAAATAGTTTTGGGGCCCCCTGCCCTGAAGAAGCAGTGGCAATGTCAGCAGCTGGGGGGGGGGGGGGGGGGGAGGAGGTGGCAAGCGGCTCGACGTGAAGCTGGCGACATCAAGTGGTTGGAAACACACATGACCCCCCCCATGGGAATGTCTGAGCCGGGAGGGCAAAGGACCAAGGTAGGGAGCAGCATTGCCTGGTGCTGTGCTGCTCCAGTCACCTCCCAGCCCTGGCCCTGGCTGCCTCCTGGCTCCAGCCGCACTGGCCCTGGCCCCAGCTGCCTTGGCCACCTCCTGGCTCCAGCACCTGCCCCAGCTGCCTCCCGGCCGCACCAGCCCTAGCCCCAGCTGCATCCCATCCTGGCTCCTTCCCCACCCTGGCCCTGGCTGCCTCCCCTCACCGGACAGGGGGCCCAACGCCAGGGCCCGGAGCAGAGCCAGGCTCAGCTGCACTGCCAGGCTGGAGGGGATGGAGCCCCGGGACCCCCGCACTCGCCCTGCCCCACCCTGTGTTGTTCCCAGGAAAACCCCAGCGGCTCCTCCAGAGGCACGGCATCAGGCAGCCAAGCGGTGGGGATACGTGGTCCCCCGATCTTTGCACAGGCAAGGGCAGGCTGCAGCTGTGAGCTGGGCTCAGCTTCTGCTCTGTGTTTCTGCGCCTTGCTGCTGCCACTTGAAAGCAGTGCCCACTGCAGGTGCTTCCCACAGCTGGGCAGGCCAGGTAGCAAGGCACATGGTGGTGGGCACCACTTTTGAAGTGGCAGCAGTGAGGTGCAGAGACACAGAGCAAGGCTGCTGCTACCTCCAGAAAGAAAGGAAGAAAGAAAGAGAATGAATGGAAATGAGGGAGTTTAAATAAATTGGCAGTTTATGCTGATCTACAATGCTTTAACTGGCTGACTTGTTCCTAGAGTGGAAAAGGTTGGTATGGGAACCATTGTTCTAGAGCATGACCCATCTCCATCAAAAGGGGTAGTAACCAGTGGGATCCATTTCCTCAATCACCTTGGTGAAGGAGAGTGAAGAATGGACACTCTTCCTTGATGTTAAATGAACTCACATGGTTCAGTAATCTCTGAACTGCTTCTCAGACATCTTGCCGATACTTTGTGAAAAAACCCAACCATTATTGATTTGATTCTGGAAACATACAACTGGGTTGCACTATTGCTTTTGTTTTATTTATAAAATTATAGTTCTATTGAAATTTGCCACAGAATCTGAGAATCAGTTATGGGGGGAAAACAGACAAATCCCACAAAGTAAATTCTTCAAATATGACAGAGAGAAAAAACATTCATTTGTCAAGTTTGGGAACCAGAATGCCATTCAGTCATGTCAAAGATCCATACCACCAACCCAGTATGACATTCAAAAACACCAATTTGAGGAGTATGCTGAACTTTCTTTAGAGAGAGAAAAAAGTTTTATGGCAAATAATAATAAATGACCACAACATGCTCACAGTCCTGATGAACACACAATGAAAAAGTCTAGAAGAACATATACACTACTTTGGAATTCTTGTTCACAACTAAGGCTGATGTTTGTCATTGTCATAGGTCTCAAAATGAACAGGTACATTGGCAATACAAAACACTAGCACAGCACAGATAGGTGGCAAACACATAGGACACATAGGAGGCTAAGACTTTATGTACAGCTGATGTTACTGTGTGATACCTCTGAAAAGCTACAGGCAAAGAGAAACAACTTAGTAAATAGCAGGTCATGCAAACATCCTTGAAGACCAACTGTCAAAGTAATATCACATTAGAATGCAAGACCAAGAAGATAAAAGTTTACCTAAATAGGCAGCAATATATTTACTAAAGGAAGCCACAAGCAAGCAGTGACATCAAGGACCAGAAGAACATTAATTTATCTGGGCTAGATCCACAAAGGGTCTTGGGTACCTAACTGCCACATTAGGTTTCAAAGTCTAAAACCACACCATTTTGTATAAATAATTACTGAATTCATCCAAATCCAAGGCAACTTCAAATTTAAGATTCTATATGTGGAAAATTTAAAATGTGTTATAATTTTCCATGTATTATATCTAACTATTGGACATTCTCTTAAATGTATCCCTTCCACTACTGCAGTGGGAAAAATAGTGGCAGAGGGGCAGGCAGCTTTTCCCTTGCCCCTTGCTTCCCACAACCACCCCCTACCTACTTCCCCCTTCCAAGAGACTATGCCCCGCAGTACCTGCTCCCCTGCCACCTGTTCACTTGAATCTGTTACCACTTGCCTCCTCCTGGTGTCTGCCACCCCAGCCAGACAGGGGTGGTTGCAGCAGCCAAAGCCAGAGCCAGAACCAAAGCCAGAGCTGAAGCTGGAGCTGGAGCCGGAGCCAGAGCTGCTGCAGCTCCCCCGCTTCTGTGCAATCTCCCACACAGTCCCCCAGCCCACTACATGATCCCTCTACTTTTCCGCCTGCCCTGGCACCACATGGTCTCCCTTGGGTAGGAGCTAGAGCCACAGCAACCATCTCCCTGGGTTGTACTCGAATTCAAGACAAGTCTTCTTTTTTCCCCATGTTGAAGGCACTAATTCTTGCCATTTACTGTAGTGGAAGATTAAGTGTCTAGATCAAGGCTCTGGATTCCACTAGGCTTTAAGTAATTGAAGTGTTAGGTGCTGAAATCTAAGCCAAAATCCCTTTGTGGACCTAGTCTTCTGTGCTCCTATTCCACAGCTGTAGAACAGGGGTAATATCAACCCTGTCATCTCATATGAGTTGTGTGAAAATAAATTAATTTGTATTAGTGAAGCACTTGAAATCTAGAGAATTTACTGCCTATCTCAATACTGGTATTTGCTAATTTCTGAGTGTTTGACTTTGCAACATTAATAATATCCACTTATGAGAAGAAGAAGAAGAAGAAGAAGAAAGAAAGGAAGAAATAGGACTTTATTTGGTACTTTTGTTAGTTAGGAGTGATAGTTTAATCCATAAGTATATAATTTAAGAAGTTATGAAAGACTATGGTCTTGATATTATCAGGTGATAAGGATGCTTGGCTAAATAATTTTATGACAACATGGATCTGGGATGCCCTAACTGACTTTATTCATTTGGTGCTTGTACAAACTCTCATTGGTGCAACTAACAGGATAATTTGATTTAATAGATTCCACCTAATATAATTTTGTAATTATGCAATAATCCTATTAACATCAATCATCAAGCTATGAAAAAATATAAATAAAATGAAAAAGAAATGTATTGACACTATTATTTTCATAATTAATGTTAACTACTACGTTACTGCCACTACTAGTTATCTACTATGATTTTCTGGTCCAAGCAGATTGCAAACATGAAATAATAGTGTGCTAGTCCTAAATCTACATTTTCTCTATTTTCAAATGATGTTAATCTTATATCAGAAGACGCAATGTGTGTGTCATATTAATTCAATAGTGCAATGTGAATGCTGCGTTCTATGTAGATGACATAAGCCTTATCAGTTCCATTCATTGTTACAACTCAAACAATGACAATTACAACAACTCTACAGATCTGGGCACCAAAAGAATGGCAGATTTATTAGCTAAATCCAGTTAATATTTATCTTTCTTTAAACTACTCAACTACCAACTTACACCAGTACCATATACAAAGCTCTTAGGTAATGAGATATTTTTTTATTGTCAAATCTGTTCCATGGATCACTGTTAAAGATTACATAGTTCGTTTAAATAAAGCTCTTTTGTCAATAACTTGGATATCTTTTAAAAATGAATAAAAGCCTCCTGAAAACACCCAAATATCCAGCAGTGTAAGTATACAGGAAATGATGCAGTTGTCTTTCAACCTTATTCCAATTGGGAATGATTTGGTAAGAAGATTAGCAATGTTAAATAAATATACAAAATGAAAAAAAAATTTCCAAGAATTGTTGAAATAAAGCTAACAATATAACTAACAAAATGCCAGGCAAGTTTAGGTTCAGTCTTGTACAGACAAAAAAATATCATGAAGAAAAAAACTGAAGAGATATTTTTCCTCTTAATATGGCTCTTTAATTGTCATTTGCCAGGTTTCAGATTAAAAGACTATTTAAAGCAACTAAGTCAAGTTTTCGAATGCAAGACATTCTTCATCAGGTCTGACCAGTGCAAGTTAAGCAAAGCATAGTAAAAACACTAGTAGGAATGGGGAGAGAGGAATTGCCAGGGATAGCAGACAGATAATTAGTGAAAGAAAGAAGATGATTACTGTGAGAGCAAGGCTTATCAAAAGGGAGGAGGATTATCCTCACCTTCCCTGAGTCACGTAATGGACAGTGGGTGTATCTACATGTTCATTAATGCACTGTAGTTACTGTATAACCAAGTACTAAATCAATGCAGAGTAACTGGCGATACTGCGCAGTAGTGCTGGTGCACAGCTTTTTAGTGATGCTAACTGAGCAGTAGCCTAATATTACTGTGCATTAGTGTATTAGCATGGTTTTTGCCCTGCATGTTAATGCGCAGTAGAATTAGGCTACTGTGCAGGTACCATCTCATGTAGATGAGCCCAGTGGGTCATAAAACCAATATCAGTGTTAAATCCTTGCTTCTTAATGTCCCGTCAGTTTGTGAATTTTCATTCCCAAGTTCACCTTTTAAAGGCGCCTTGTGTAGGACAATGGTGAGGTCAGAGAGGGATGCCTGAACCAATCAGAAGAATCATCAAACTACTACAGCCTATACTCAAGAAATGTCAGACCTTGAGAGAAATATTCCCAGTCCCTCTTCTCCTAGCTTTCAAATAGTCCTATAACCTTATCCAACTCATCATGATAAGCAAACTCCCCACTGCCTAACAGACATCAAGTGCAACACAGTCTTGCCTTAACAAGAAATGCTTAGCCTGTCAACACATCTCCCTGCCACTACAGTCAACAGCCCCATAACAAAATTATGGTTCCTACAAATGCCTTTCCCAAAATGTGATGTACCTGATCCAATGCACTACATCAGAGGTTGTCAACCACAGGTACACATACCCCCACAGGCACTTGGAAAGGGGCTAGGGGGTACATGTGGGTGGGTGGGGATGGAGCGCTTCCACCCACCACCCTGTGTCTCTGCCTCCCAGGAGAAGGGCCGGCAAGGTGCGGGGGTGGGGAGCAGGGGCAGCAGCTCCCCTCTGTGCATCGCACAGGCACTGCCCAGTCAGCCGGACATTGTGGGGGAGGGAGCTTGCATGTGGTGGCTGCTGACATGTGTAACCTTCCCTACTCTGTGTCCAACTGCTGCCACCCCTGCCCCAATCTGCCAGAAGTGTACCAAGAAGAGGTACACTCCTTAAAAAAGCTTAAAAACCCCTGCACTACATGCTCTCATGGCAACTATGCAGGTGAAACTGAACAGCAACTAAGCACCAGAATAAATTCTCACAGAAAATATTATAAAGACAGAGGCACACCTGCACCATTAAGAACACATTTTTTCACAGAACCACTCCCTCCCTGACCTCACCATTAACTCTTTGTCACAGACACTAATTATTTTGCACTGTTAATCCTAAAATACTCTGAAGTCAGCAAAATATCCAGAACAACAAGAAATCAGTCTTAAATGTATTAAATGATCAAAGAATTAAAATACTGTGAGTGATTAAACATGGTGTTTCTTACCTCATCCAGAGCAGCTACCAATAGGTGATCATACTTGACCCAACATGCTCCAGGCCTCAAGGATCAAGTCAATCCAGCAGTGTAGGAAGATATTCTGCACAATTTCTACAATATGAATGTCAAGGTGTAGCCCATGACTCTTAAAACACAATTCCAGCATTAATGTGTACAAAAGGAGATGTGAAGTATCCACCGAAGCACAGCAAAATTGTGAATACATACCAACAAAAAATGATATCAGAGACAGCATGCAACTCTTCTAAGAAACTTCCATAGATTGTAGGATGGATTCAAGAATCCACTGACCATCAAATATTGGCAAGGAATGCTTTGAGTGGGTGTAGTGAGTTGTATATATTTAACCCTAAATGGTTAATGTGAATTCAGTACACTGTTGCAGCATGCAATGCTTCAACCAAAACAACTCATTTTACAACAATGTAATTCTAGAGTGTAGAGAAGACTTTGTCATCTACTCTTAAATCTTAAGCCTTTTTGGTTGCTCCACTGCTCCAGAGCGTCTTTAAGAAACCTCAACTCTTTCTTCACTTGGCTCTTCTATACTTTTTCCAGGACTTCATTCTTGAAGTCTCGGAACGGCTCCAATCTTTCTTTCACCTTTCTTCCTCATTGGTTAGCATCAAAGATCAGCAGCAATTTGTCAGACACCTATTGCAGATCAGTATTTATCATATTTCACGCTAAATTACAAATCAGCACTTTATGTAGCAATGATATAAAGCATCTGAAATAGTCTCTTATAAAAGCTTCTCCCACAATACATCATGTTCTTTTCCTAAGTTAAACTCTAATTTAGGAGCTAAATAACTTATTTTTGGAGATGTATTGAAAAGGTACCATATCTTAACTCCTTCCTTCAGTTCTGAGAAGAAAATTATGCGCCTGAAATTCTTGTGCTCCAGACATAGCAGTTATTAAAGATTCACTTTTAAGGTTGAACTTCTGCAATGACAGGGACTGTACTGATCCCTTATATAGAATTATAAAATCATCAAAGTACTTCA
>NW_005842347.1:1113052-1116048 GCF_000455745.1 Alligator sinensis | reverse complement strand
GGAGATATTGGCTGCCCATCTACTGGTTACATTCAGCAGTTATGAAATGATTCCCCCCCTTTCTTAAAATTACCAAAGGTGAATGCATAATAAAAAATGACATGATAAAAGAAACAACTGGTCAAAAGAGGTGCCTATCAATGCTCCCAGGGGGAGGGGAGCAGGCATTTTAATCAGAGTGACTCTTGGGAGCCTCTCTAATTCAAACACCACCGTCTCACGTACGCAGCACCCCACATTTCAACATGGTGCTGGCGGTGATTTAACTAAAGCTCATTCAATGAGCTTTAGTTAAAGCGCTGTTGCCACTATTTTGAAATGCAGGATGCTGAATACACAAGATGCTGCAGCACGCTGAAGCATTCTAACTGGAATGCTCCAGTAGACTTTATTGGCTAGAGACAGACATTCAAAAAGCCTGAGCCTGAATTGATTCAATCTTTGCAGGTTAGCTGTAACCTGGCTAGGCTAAATCAGTTTTGTAACCAGACAGACATCCCAGAAATGCAGGCACATGCCTGCAGTGGCTCAGGCTAGAAGCTGGGGGGTGCTAGAGAAGCCCTCCCTTCCTTCCATAGCACTGAGCTGAGGGAGGCCATGGCCAGGCACCAGCAGGAGGCTCTGATTAACCCAGCAGGAGACTTATAACAGTGTTTAATCACCCCCTAACTCTGTGTTTATCACCCCATTAAGAATACAACAGAGGGACATTACCAGCTACCTGTTGATTCTACCTGTTGATTCAGCATGGATGGTAGCCAGCATGTGGTCTGCTAGCTAATACACAGACACCTCTCCACAAGGCAGTGGGGAGGGGGGAATTCCTGCTTAGCAGAAAGTGGTGGGGGGGCAGCCCATAGTCTCTGGAGCTGCAGCCAGAGAGCAGAGGGGAGGGGCCAGCCATGCTGTGGAGCAGAGACCCCTGCCCAGCCCAGAGAGCATACTGGGATGTTGGGGGTGTCTGGTTTATCTTAAATCAGCAAGGGTCTGGGACAGACATGGCATAAACTGGTTTAAGTCAAATCAGTTAAGTCTGATACTACATTCAGCCAGGTTTATCTCAAACCAATTTCAGCCATTTTCAACCTGGTTTATGTGAACTGAACATCTGTTCTGTTACAGGTTTAAACCAGTTTCTGATCACTTAAACCTGTTTATATGCAATGTCTGTCCCTGGCAATTGAGTCTGCTCTGACGCGCTTTAATCAGAACACGTCAGAGCAGATGTACAGGCACCCTATGGGTCTTATAAATGACTTGATGCTGGGTCTGTTCAATATTACATCCTGAAACTTTCAGAAGCATAGGCTGTCAACTTCATAGTAATTTTTTCTCCAGCATGGTTTAGAGTAATAAAAGAGTATTAATAAGCATTTTTAGTTACAGCTGGTTAAAATGCAGGATTTCCAGATTTCTGGTTCATGAGGATTTTTTTTTTAAATTTGGTTCAGTCTAAATCAGGATGAAACAAAGCCACATTTTATAAGTCTTTTAAAATAATAGTTCTCCTTCATCAAGCAGCTATTGTGAGGTGATATTGAATCTATATATGAACTTGAATCAATGACTTCAATAACCATGAGTCAGTTTGTAATCTCTACCCAGCTGAAGTGGAAAGACTCTCACAAGTCATAGTAAGCCAAATGGATTCAATATTACACTACTGCTAATTAAATACATAAACACATGTAAATGAATTAATATGTTATTTATAACCATACACACATGCACACAAATCTGTTGTAAAAGGATATTATTAAGGTTGCAAAGTCAAGCCTTCAGAAGTCAGAAAATGCCAGAAGTAAGGCTGGCTGTACTTTCAACCTTTTGTGTTATGTTATAATCTTTATTTAGGTGATCACATACTATTTTTATCATGGGTCTCCTATATATCACAGGTCTTTAGCATATAGAATAGACCTCCACTGCAGATGTATAAGGGTTGTATCATGAATTAGAATTTTGTCAACAGGAACCCTAATTTGTTTGTCACAAAAGCTGGAAAGTGGATGATATAGGCAATCACAAGAAGAAAAAGGAAGGTCTCACGGTTACAACAGATGAATACTTCACTGCAGAAATGGATTCTTTCCTTGCCTCTGCAACAATCCTTATGTGATCCTGAGCAAGTGACTTAAAACAAACATTCTTCACAGATATTATGTATTCTTGGTACCTGGTACGAGACACTAGAATCTGAATTGCAGAAGTGCTACTCCCATATTATTGCACCTGCAGTGAATGAGAGCTGTACTTTGAATATATAGAGTGTAATATAATGCTAAGTACTCTGTAAAATAAGGTCTAAGTGTTGCAAATTGGTCTTTCAAAATTAGTGGATGCATTTAACCTTAATCATCTCACAGGGGTGTTGTGAAAATAAATTCACTAATGTTTATGAAGCTCTGGGATACTATAGCAATGAAATGCCACAGAAAAGCTTGAGGAAATTAATAAGTCTGTCTTTAGAGAAGGATTTTAACAGTATCCAATAAATGAAGCATAGGGCTATGCAGTGGACAAAGGGCACAGCCCATTATGTGCACTGCAGGAGACAAGGGTCTTGTGGAGAAAAATAGTATGTCATCATGTAATTAGATGATCATGCAATTAAAGCAATATATTATAAAACAAACATACAAGTAACCTTAATTTTGGCATTTTCTAACTTCACTTTGTATCCTTAGTATTCTATTAACATAGATGTTTGTAATTTTAGTGATTTCAGACACCTGAGCTAATAGAGTAAGAGACAATGGGCTGTCATAACTCTATGTGGAATACTTTGCTAGTGGGATTCATACATACCTAAGAGTAGCAAAGAGGTGACACTTAGGAGTTTCAGGTTCTATTTCAGGTGCATAGATTTAATAGATTTTTAGGGTTGGAAGGGACCTCAGTAGCTCATTGAGTCCAACCACCTGCCCTGGGCAGGAAAGAGCACTGGGGTCAGGTGACCCCAGCTAGGTGCTTGGTTCAGGAAGGAGTGCTCTAGT
>NW_005842347.1:1067911-1113042 GCF_000455745.1 Alligator sinensis | reverse complement strand
TCCTGCTTTGCTTTGCCTATATTTTTCTTTAGCTTACAAGCTTCCCCTATAACCTGTCCTTATTCCAGTCCTTTCTCTTTCCAAACCCTAACTCCTCAGCAGGTTCATGCATACACAGCAAAGTCTGTAAGTTGCATGTGGCCCACCTGGGCAATCCCTGTTGCTCGACACAATTCTTTCTTAAACCATTTTCTTCAAGTGGATTTGAAAACCAAGGCACTGAGTCCCATGTTCTCACTGTGGAGGGCATGTGCAGTTCAGCTTCCCACTTGCAAATCTCTGGTATCCAGTGCTGATGGCTGGATTAGTATCCTGTGCTGATGGCTTATATCTAGTCAGAGTGGATCACACTAATGGCAGTCCTCTATTGAATAGCGTGTGATAGTATGATTAAAGAGTGTATCATACTGCACATGCAGAAGGGGGTAGTATTAAAGTTGGTTGTACCACACATACACAGTGGTGCTTTCATGTCTTTTGAGTATTTAACCAAGAAGCTTTAAAAACCTGTTAACTGATGTTTTTGTTACTCAGTAGTTAAGACCTGCTACACCTATCCACATAAATGGAGAGACTACAAAGGTTCAGGTATTAAAAATCAAAAGAGGTAAAGGTGTGCTATAATTTTAGTTAGGTTTGAAGTTAGGAAAAAGTATGAGATTGTAAGTTAATAACTGGTACAGAACATCTGCTTGTAATACTATTATATCTGCTAATCTGATTATATTACTAGATGTGGAAAACTATAAACAGTCACATTTCCATGCCTAAGGCTCTACACAGTTTTATATCCTGTGGATTGTCTATTTAGCTAGACAGGTGTGTTGGCTTCAGGCTATTTCCACCACAAAACATCTGAAATCAACAACGGTGCAGTGGTCTGCAGGTGAGGACTTATCTGAAGAAGTGCTTACTTTTAATTTTGAAAAATGGTCACCTACTTAAAGGAAAAGTTCATGACATCTTGTACATGTCCATAATTTTCAGAAGAGGACTTCCAATATTTGGCCCTAAATCAATACACAAGAGGCTAAATAAATGACCTAGTTTTCAGAGGTGCTGAGCTTTTGTAGCTAAAACAAGACCATTTTTATATGTTTAAATAAAGATTTAGGTACCTTCACTAATGTAGTCAAGGTTGAAAGCTTGACCAATGTGTATATTAAATCGTATTCTGCCACAAACTGGTAGGCATAGGAATTGCACTGATTTAAGGATGAAAGAATTATACCAACACAGAAATACATGCCGATGTTTTTATGCCAAAATGCATACCACCAATAATTTTTATATCTGCTAAAAATACTATTGTTTCACTAAGAGAACATGAGGTTCCTATGAGCGCAACAGAAAAAAACCCAACAATTCAGTATAGGTTTACTTATCTGTCAAGATTTTAACTGTTTTTTCATATAGTTGGAAGAACCATTTTATAATGGGCTACTGATCAGAACTGTTATTGTAATGGTGAAATCCCAAAGGGGAACATGTTTCAGATAGGAAGTATTCCCCCCAGAATCCCTGGCAGTCTTAGAAAGAAGAACTTCTTGATGTATAAAGACAGTGTCACCATTGTCAAAGAACACTACTGCAGGAAATGAACCACAAATAAAAGCAATGTGTTCCTTTCTCAGCATCAAAATAGCAGCATCTATAATAATTGCACCAATAATAATTTTGAAGAATAAACCCACAAATATACCATATACATTATTTTTGGAAAAATCTATAGTTTTCTTAAATGTCCATATACCTTTTCTACAATTACTCAAGCACATAATATGCAGAAGGTAAGCTTGCAAACAACATACAGAAAATGCTTTCATCAAGGGATCAAAAAATAATTTTAAGGAAGGTGAAATACTGTACAGTTCACAGCCAACTTAACTTTTCCAACAAATGGAGCCATAAATGCAATTTTCTGTCCTTTGCTCTGAAGAATTAATTTTAAGGTATTCATATTTTTCTTCAAGTACATCTTAAGTCTCAATTAAACCACAAAAAGCTACAATAAAGTAACATTAAGGACCAACTTAAACCCATAATAGCAAGGAAATTCAGAGTTAGGCAAAAAATTTGTCTCACTTTTCATCTTTAAATCACTCTGTTGTGCTTAGGAATTGTATGACTCTGAGAAGTGTGTGATTTTTCATACTGCATAGTACATATGTTCCAGTACTTAGGTTAAAGGCAAGTCAGAATTTTTAGTCTTAACTCTGAATTTCTTTACTTCTGTAGGCTTAACTCAAGCATTTATGATTACTTTAACAGAGTTTTTTAAATTTGAATTTCTTAACTCTCAGATGTGAAAGTGGAATTCTGAAACCTCATATTTTACTCTGTATTTTAGCAGCACGTTCTAAACTTAAATGACTTTTGAGCACCGCTTACTATATGAAACTGAATATATGCATTTTTGAAAATGGCATTTAGATATGAGTGGTTTAAATGTGGTAAGAAAGGCTCACACATTCTTAATATAAGTTACAAATTCAAACATTCAGGCATGAAAGTCTTTTCCTTAAGTTGTTTTCAAGCTTCATCCTTTTTTCTGCAATAACTAAAGCAAAGCCACAGTAGCTGCAGCCATTTGCATCTAAGGAAGAGATGTTTTGCTTTGGTGATATAGTTAATGAGTCTAAAAATATTCAGTATAATAATTCTGTCAAAGCCCCCACAGTCTCCTCAATGAGCAGAAGCCTGCAGGATTCCAATGGGGAGCCGAGTAATGAGCTCTCAGCATTCTCTCTCACACCGTCCAGGCGAAATATACTCGGGCCTCTATGGTTCCACATCATTAGCAACATGAAACAAAGACACATGCTTGACTTTAATAAGCGACTAAAGTTGCTGGCTTATTAGGCTGTTACTGCACATAAACTCTATTTCAGTATGACAAAACAGTTCCTTACAAACAAAAAAAAGGGGGGAGGGCTTTGGCAAACAGAGGTTGGTATAATTTAACGTGGCAAATGATTGAATAGAGTTGAATGAAGGCACACAGGAAGTGATGGGTTTCTGACACAGACTCTCACGGGCACGCTGCAGACTGCAGATTCACGGCTGGAGATGATGGTTACGGTGGGCTGCAGTGATCAGACTATGGGCATATATGACTGAGTTTTAGTTGATATTCCTGCAAGACAGGAAGTGAACAAGCGTATTTCCCACTGGGAAAGGTTCAGACATGATTAACTTGGGCATGACCAAATAGGTCAATGATATGACAATGAGTTTCTAGCACAATAATTAAATGGGAAAATGTGTGAGATTTGTTTCTTCTTGTTCTTCATATACCAATAATGCATTAGCATGGATTCATTTAATCTCTTTCATTACACAAAAATTGATAGCAACCCTTTAAGATAGCTCTAGTTGGAATACATTTTAAAAATTATATTTATTACTTTAACAGCTTAGTATCATTAATTCTTTATATTACGTTGACAATTTAAAACTTGAACAGACTGAAGAGCTGATGAACAGTTTTTTTCATTAACGTTAACTGATGCAAGGAAAGTATACATCTCTGGACAACAAAAAAGCAGATATTGCTAATATTTTCATTTTAAATAAAATAATGGACATCATAGTAAAAGTACATAATAAACATACAGAATTACAACTGTGTGGGAAACCGTGTTCCATTTCCACAAAAGTATTTTTATTTTGAACATTTTCAGTTCCACAGTGGGACAAAACGAAAACCTTTCAAAGTTTTGTGAAAAACAAGGAGGTAGAAAGAGGCCCGTTTACCTCAGAATGCCCAACAGACAAGTGGTTATAACATTCACCTGGTTGTGGAGAATAAGGTTCAAATCACTGCCTTGCTAATGCAGACCAGAGACTTGAACCATAGTTGGTTACCAAGTGACTTCCTCTGGCCCCAAACTATTAAATCATTTGCATAAAATGGAACAGTTCTAACAGGGGGAAATGAAAAAAAAACACCTAACCTTCTCCTTTGGTGGTTAAGGAATTCACTCCTGATACAAGGCTGATGTACAAATTCTGGTCTGAAACAAAGGAAACAGGGACTTGAACTTCAATGTCCCTAATCATATGTAAGCACTCATCAGTAGGATACTGGCCATTATTGGGTGAGTAGGTTTCTCTTTCTAGTTTGACTAGGAATTTTATCCTAGAAGCTGGGAAGCAAGAGATGTATGTTAAATTCTGTATATGTGAGGGATACTGAGAATGTGGGTCTCCTGCTCCCCGGGTGAGTGCCTTAATCTTTAGGCTACTGGGCTAAAACACTGGAGGGTCATCTTCCTTGACTAGTACCATCTTCATAATTTTGTTTCTGACATAAGGATCTAGGGCAATTCTCTCTCTCTAGAGGAAGGAACAGAATTTCAAACTGTTTATCATTGCCAAAAAAAGATGGCACATGAACAATGGGGTAACTGCCATCTAGGCAGGTAAAATGAAATAGTATCTAGTATTAAAGGCTAGCTAAGTATCTGGTAAAGCTGCCATATCTGCATACAGCATCTGGTTGAAATATTGAAAGATCTTTCAATCTGCAGTTCTCAGCACAAGATGGTTTAATTTTTCCTTTCAAGAGACATAGGCTACCTACATCAGCTCCCCTAAATAAAAGAAGCTTTGAAAGCAGAAACTGCCTTTTTTCAGCAGGGCTGTATGAAAAACTTGGTGGTAGAAAAAACTCTAGAGCTTACTACTGTTGGCTTAGAAACGGTATTTAAAGGCCTGTTTTGGGGGAATTGGCTTATAGGTATAGATAGATATATGCATTATAAGGGGTCAAGATGGGCAGAGGGGTTAAATGGATTTCTACAGAGCTTGGGAGATGCACGCACTGCTTCTCATGGCCCTGAAAGCAGAAGGGCTGTCTAGCACACCAAGGCCAACGGATGGACACAGCCTGAGAATTGAGGGGGGGGCATGCCATAACATGAGATCACAGCCTTCAAGGCAGACAGGTTGTCTAACACAACAAGGACACACAGCCTGGGAACCTAAGAAGTATGTGCCATACTGTCCCATAACACAAGATAAGTGACACCAGCAACAAGGCTTCAGAGAGCAGGGTGGCCTAAGTCCCGGTTTTTGGGGAACAGGCCACATTAGAAGGTCTGGAAGCCTACATGGACATGTGACCACAGAGAGACAGCCTACCAGAGATAGAGATGGATGAAGAGTCATCAGGAGTCATCAAGGGGGAAGGAAAATACAAAAGTGGAGACTTGAGATTAAGTAAGTGTCCCTTCCTGTCCCTTCCCATTTTGCTCCCTGACAGGGGTTCTCATCCCCTGGGAAGCGTCCACAAAGCTGCCACGGACAGAGGGCATACCAGCAGCCCGTCTCCTGCACCACACTGGAGGGGGACTGTGGGCCTTGGCATCCCACCTCCAGACTGCTGACACCTAAGAGAGAGAGCCTCAGAGTGGAGCCTGCATCTTGACCAGATGTACTTTGACTCTGATGACAGCCCTAGGATTGGTAGATATAGAAATGTTTAATTGTTTGTATTGTTGCTTTTCTGTTATTACTCTGTATCAATAAATGTCCTTATTATCAACTGGCAGGTGTTGTGGTCAGTCTGAAGGTTGTGCTCGCTCGGAACAAAGGTATAGGGGCTCGGTCCAAATCCAGTGCAAACAATTCGTGACTCCGATGGGACACAAGGGTCATACCCTGAACAATCAGGGAATTTGTTGATGCAGAGTGATGTGTTCTAGAGGGGTTAGCTTACACTTGTAGTAAGGTAGAGCTGTATGGTAATTGTGACTAGGTTGTAAGAATTGTGCAGGAGATGTTGTTTGTTACTGCTGACCAGGAGACTTTGTTTGCCTAAGTCAGGCGGAGAAGTGGACATGGTTACATGCCGTGCTCTGCTTGGGATTAAGTAAGAACTTCCTGTTGTGTTTGCAATAGGAAGCTAGAGAGCAGAGTAAGTCATCTCTCTGCTGGAAAGGCCGTGTGAACGAACAGGGTCCTTTGACTCTAAGGTCCTTGGGAAGGCTTACATTCTTCTGTGGAGAGAGGACCAGAGCAGTGTTGTGTGTTTTCTGTGGTGTTTGTAAGGTGTAGGTTACAAGTGCAGGTTATGGCAAAGCAAAGTGTTATGCAGGCAATGCCGCTTCAGAGAGATCAGAGACAGTTAGAGGAATGTCAGACAGATAGTCTGGGATCCTGTGTGCACCAGAAAATAGTGGCAGGAGGTGGCACAGAAAAAGACACAGTATGTTACTGGACATCTGCCTGGGTAGTGGCAGAGAATTTATGATTGGAAGTAAGGGGAAAGCTTGGTTCTCCCCCTGCCTCTCCAGGAACAGTGAAGAACCCAGATAGGAGAGAGTGTAACAGCTTGTTTTGGGAAACATCAGGCAGCTGTGTAAACACAGATCAGTGCCCAGAATTACTCTGAGTTACTCTGGGCAGAAAAAGAAAAGTGAGCTTATCAAAGGCATATTTTGTTTTCTGTCTGCAGAGGCATAGTTTCGAGGTTCCTTTTTGAGGTAGGAAAAGCTTTTCTGAAGGGACTGTGTGTAGTTTGTAATACATTACCCTCAGTCTTTTGGAGGGAGCTTTCTCAGTCCTGGAATGGAGCTTGCTGGACTGTGTGTCTGAGAGGGAGAGAGAGAGAAACTGTTTTTGGTTTGTTGAAAGCAAGGCTAGCACAGATGGTGCAGCTGTGAGGTAGAGAGAGAGATCAAGATTTTCTGGATAAATTGGTTTGCAGACAGCAAGGCAAGAAGGGGTCACTGATTGTGAAGCCTGTAGCCTAGAAAGGGTTATGGTTTGGATCAGTTGAAGGAAAGGAAAGCTGTAAGTTAGGTAAGACGTAGAAGAGAGTGTGGGTATTCCAGAAAGCTGTGAGAAAGAGAAATCTGCTGGAGAAAGTATTGCCATCAGAGTTAAGAGAGAATTGCTAGATTGCTGGAAAGTGAGAGATCTTTGAAGGGGTTTGAGAGCCTCACAGAGCACAGAGAGGAATTGAGAGTGGGTGCTAAAAAGCAGAGCCCAGTCAAAGTTTGTAAGAGCATGGGAAGCCAGGGACTCAGTCTGAAAGTTTTGTAATGCAGAGTTAGTGACTTGGAGTCCAGGAAGGGTTAGATCAGGAGAGAAGAAAACTGGATGAGTCCAGAGGCTCTGAGGCAAGCCAAGAAAGAAAAGGATCTGATAAAAGGTGTGCAGGGCCCTAGAAAACCAAGTGATCTGGCAGTCCAGCAAAGGGGCAGAGAGAAGGCCACCGTTAAAGCTGCCAGAGCCAAACTCAACTGGCCTAAGGAAGGGCCAGGAAGCCCAGAAGTGAGAGACTGTGCACATGAGAAGTGAAGAAGACCAAAGCCAGAGAGTGGAGAGTTTGGTCTTGGGTATGACCTGAAACTGCCACCCTCCTGGGTGTAGTTAGTGTGGGGGAGCTACCCGTAGTGGGGTAGGCTCTGCAAAATGCCGCATAATAACCACCCTGGGGAATGGGCAGGGGTGAGTATAGGATGCCTTAATACGCTAGCTCCCACCACCTTGTGGGTTACCTTTTGCTAGGAAAAGGCTAGGGGGAACATACCCTGACAGGAAAACCCTTGGCAAAGGCCAAGGAAAGAGATGTGTGGCAGAAATACACCTTGAACCTGTCACTTTGAGAGGAGAGCGCTGCTGTAAAAGCAGCTGGTACAAGGAGGGGAAATTTTTGGATGAGTGCCAGCCTGGTTGTTGGCCCAGCAAAGCCAGCCAGTATACCAGCTGAGAGTAAACTAACTAAGAGGGGTGAGCCCCTAACTTTTTGTCTTTGTGTTTTGTAGGATGGAACGACCACTGAAGCAAAAGGTTTGCTGGGTACAGAAAGGAATCAAGGTTAACCGTGTTACATGTAGTGATTGTGTATTGCTGTGTCTGTAAAACGTTATTGCTATAAATGACTGTGATATCAACTGTGCTGGACTATGAAATGTAAAGCAAAACTTCTTGATAGGCTCTAAAATACCTGCAGAGTGGCTACAAGAAATGGTGCATCATGCAGAGCATCACTTCCAAGACCTTGCAGAGTTCAGCCAAAGATCAAGAAGGCTGGATTGATTGTTTTATTGTCATCCTTTTGGGTTTTTTCTTTTCTTTTATTCTTTTTTTGTTTTATTTGTGCTAAATATATATTTTAGCTTATATAGTAGGAGTAGTAATGTAATGTAGTTTGTTCAATTCCCAGAATTTGTGCATAGATTGGGAACACAGAGTAGAATGATGGGATCCCCAGGATGACCATGTCTTTCCCGTGCAGACAGCATGGCTGGTTTTCATGGTGGGTTGGGAAAGTCCTAACCGTTCGCATTTCTCCAGGCTTTTACAGGATGGAGGAGCACCAAGCATCCAGTTGGAACAGCAAGAAAGCACTGCCTAGTATACAGGAGGGGTAAAGTTGCCAAGGACATGTCTAGTCTCCAGATTCTGACCATGAAATGTGTTTTCTGATCTGAATAGCCATCTTGACAATCAGATAAAATACTGACTGAGGAGTGACGTGCTACCTGAAATGCTGTGTAAAAGGTCTGGTAGGCACTTTGGGCTCTACATTCCCCAGTCCCAGTATGGGAGGCCTATTTAAACTTCATTGGCTAAAACTCAGTGCTGGGCTAGGGAATGCTGAGGCAAGAGACCGAGTCAGAGGGGGTATGGGCAACATTTGAATAATAATTAAGGATTCATTGCAGTGTCCAGCCTGATGGAGTCCATGACCACAAATGATGTCATACTTTTTCCGGGATAACTGGTGGAGGTCCTCCCCACAAATCTCATGGACATTCCAGGTGATGTCAATGATTATGCTCTGGTATGTTGTGAAGATAAATCTTCAAGGAGAGGAATATGTTGGCTTAGAAATGGTATTTAAAGGCCTGTTTTTTGGGAATTGGCTTATAGGTATAGATAGATACATGCATTATAAGGGGTCAAGATGGGCAGAGGGGTTAAATGGATTTCTAAAGAGCTTGGGAGATGCACACACTGCTTCTCATGGCCCTGAAAGCAGAAGGGCTGTCTAGCACACCAAGGCCAATGGATGGACACAGCCTGAGAATTGAGGGGGGGCATGCCATAACATGAGATCACAGCCTTTAAGGCAGACAGGTTGTCTAACACAACAAGGACACACACAGCCTGGGAACCAAAGAAGTATGTGCCATACTGCCCCATAACACAAGATAAGTGACACCAGCAAACAAGGCCTCAGAGAGCAGGGTTCCCGGTTTTGGGGGAACAGAACAAATTAGGAAAAGGCCCAGAAGGCTATGTGGACATGTGACCACAGACAGCCAATCGACCAGAGACAGCCATGGATAAAGAATCATCAGGAGTCATCAAGGGGGAAGGGAAATACAAAAGCGGAGACTTGAGATTAACAAAGTGTCCCTCCCTATCCCTTCCCATTTTGCTCCCTGACAGGGGTTCCCATCCCCTGGGGAGTGTCCACAAAGCTGCCATGGACAGAGGGCATAGCAGCCCATCTCCTGCACTGCACTGGAGGGGAGCTGTGGGCCTTGGCATCCCACCTCCAGACTGCTGACACCTAAGAGAAAGAGCCTCAGAGTGGAGCCTGCATCTTGACCAGATGTACTTTGACACTGATGACAGCCCTAGGATTGGTAGATATAGAAATGTTTAATTGTTTGTATTGTTGCTTTTCTGTTATTACTTTGTATCAATAAATTTCCTTATTATCAACTGGCAGGTGTTGTGGTCAGTCTGAGGGTTGTGCTCTCCCGGAACAAAGGTATAGGGGCTGGGTCCAAATCCGGCGCCAACAACTACCACACTTTGAAAACCTTCCATTTCTAAGGAGTACAATGCTACTCAAATCATGAAGAGGCTGCTTCCAACCTGCTTGTCTTTGTTTTGGACTCTAACAAAGATTTTAGGGCTTTGTTACATGGTAATTTTGGCTGGCTCCTGTAGCTCTTAGCACCTAGATTGTCTCCACATTAACACCTGAAAATAGTTTTAAGCACTCATTAGGCAGCTCAAAGGTATGCCACTCCAGGGCATGATTATCTCTGATCCATGTTACCCAGCTCATGTTACACTTTGTTTTAGGTGTTAATGTGGTGACAATCCAAGTGGTAAGAGCTCCAAGAGCCACCCAATATTACCATGTAACAAGGCCCTAACATCTTTGTTATAGGATGAAACAAAGATGCAGATTGGAAACAGCCTCTTGATGATTTGAATAGTGTTGTACTCAGAAATGGAAGGTTTTCTAGGTGTGGTAATAAGCTTTAGAGAGAAAGCATTTTTGAATAGAGAACACTCATAAATTGATGTCAGAATCCAAACTACTAGATGTTTGTCTTTTTATTTTCTGAACTATCTGTTGTAGTTTGACAGGTTGAGATCACTTCATAGTACTATCTTCAAAACCTGTTCTGTAAGGGCTTCCAAAGCATCTATTTTACATAAGAAATCTAGGCCCTGTAAAGTGTGAAAGTGTGTATGGAGTGAATGGAATGCTCTTGGATCCTTTTCACCTTATATTCCTAGTGTGTAGCCAAACTACAGGAAACTGCAGGTCCTGGGTCCTAGGACTGTAATTAGATGGGGAAGAGAACAGGACATTTGAAAAGGAAGTCAGGCCAACAAAAGTAAAGGGTCAGGAAACTAATCCCTTTAGCTCAGAGAACAGCTACTATAAAAAGGTGTGAGAGAGTTGGGGTAATACATGCCCAGAATCCACAACAGATTATTATCTTAATTTGTTGCACTTTTGTACTTCATATAATATGTCTCGGAAAAATTTGTGTTATTTGTAACTATTAAAAGCTACAGTCACTAGGGACAAATGGATGAGCAGTCAGGTGGACTGCAGCTGGGTGTAAAACCTCTGGATGTTGAATTCCATCTTATCCTACTACCTTCACAATGAATTATAAGTGGTTGCCTAAACTTCTTGATTCTGCAGCTGGGTTTTGCTCCCAAAGGGGCTCTTCAGCTAGTCCTCCCAAATAAAACACAGTCTTTAAGTCCTAAACAAGGAAACAAAATTAAATGCTTCTGCCCTGTTCTGGACAATGGGAGGGGAACCCTCTGGCCCTAGCACTGCAGTCTGGCCCCAACATGCAACAATTTGTTCAGCTCATAGCCAGCTTCCATTCTCTCCTTACCAACTGTTCTCTCATAGTGTGCCTCCTCCCAGCTCTTTCCTCTGGGGTTTGAAGCTCCCAATGGAACACTCCCTCATTATCAGAAGAACCCATAGCTGAATGTCCTTAATAGGGCTGGCTGTCCTTTCTTAAAAGGACAGACCACTATGCTACAATAAAAAATATACATGCAAAGTTTTTTTCACAACAGGGCCAAAAGAATAATCTGATGACTGGAAATCAATGAACTCTCTACTATTATTATAGAGAAAAGAGTATTTCTGGAGAAAGGGGCTTGTATTTAAGTATTTGTTGTACTCATCTAGCACAGCGATAAGGATACTCTAAATACCAACACATACATAATCAAGCTTTTTGGAGCACAGGAAAATGGATTTGCAAGGGAAAAAAAGTGGAGATGGGGTAGGAAAGAGAGAGAAGAGAAAAAAAGTAAAGAGGAAAGAGAGAGAGACATAAGCAGACTTTTAAATCAAGTTGAAAAGGAGTTTATTTCTGCCATTGTTTTTCAACAATATTTTAAATCAATGAATGGCTATGTGCAGCCAAAATCTAAGTATATCAAGCACGTTTTTCAGCTTCTCCTTTAATAGGGTGGATCTAGATGCTAGTGTAGTCTTTAAAGACAAAAGAAGATAGATTTCAGAAAAATGAACAGGCTTATGGGTTGTGATCCTGATGTGTATTCATTGTCAATTCTATATCTGCCAATATCAGTAAATAGAAAACTTGTATAAGAGTGCTTGCAGCTGGCTCTGAACATGCAAAGTAGGTGCCCTGTCGCTCCTAAAAAAGGGGCAGAACTATGCTATTTATGAGCATATGCAGCAATTCTGATCAGCTGCCATCTCTCAGGAGATGCAGAAAGGCAGCCAATCAAATAAGGGTTTTTTCAGAGACATGTAAAAATGATCTGAAATCTATACAGCGCATGGAGAGGTCTCAAATGTACAACTTTTAGGGCTTTAAAAACTCTTAATCACTTTATAATGAAACACAAGGAATCCAAGGCAAGCATATTGTAAATACCTAAAGTCAAATCAGGGAGAAAATATAACACTGCATTTTGAGCAAACTTCAAGCAAGGGAGAAGCCCTATCAAGACCTCTGTGAAGAGGAAAATACCATTATACAATCTTGTAGGTTATTCAGCTTTTAAATGATTTTAAACTATTTTATGCATTTCAGGTACACTAACTCCAGCTTGATGGGTGCCAAAAAATATGCTATGGCATCACAGCTAACACCAGGAGATCAATAGAACATGACACTGATATGTGGGAATAAGGATTTTTAAAAAATTTATCATTATATCAGGCAATGTTTTTCTCTATTATTATTATTATTATTATTACTACTATAGTGTTGGTTATAAAAATGCAGAATTTATTCCATTAATTTATATTAATTTTAAATATTTGAAAAGTAAATGAGTAAAGACATTTCTTTAGCTAAAATATATTCACACTCCATAGCTAAAGGGAAGATGAACAATCTATATTTGGCACCAGATGCTGAAGCTCTATTTATAACCTGGTTCCCAGTTGATTTAAACCTTCATTAGAAAATATATAGCCGTTAGTGCAGAACAATAGAAATATCACATGTAATAAGAGTAAATTATATATGAATGAGAGCCAGATACCCTTTGACACACCAGTGATGAAACCCCTGGATCCAGGCAGATTTTGAATGGAAGTCTCTGTTGGGGTAACACCCCACCCAGCAAAATGTGAAAATAAAATCACAGTATTCATAAATTTACCCTAACAGCAATTTTATGCACCATTCACCACTGTTAATTTAATAAAAGACACATGCAGGGTGGATGCCCTGGTGTCCCAGACTAGACGGTCCAGTACCAGGCTCTCAGGCAGAAAATGGACTTCGCTGAACTGCCTGTCAGTCACTATACAGCACCTCTAAAAGTCGTACTAATGAGTACTTGTAGAACTACAGCAACATGCAGGGCATGTCTACACATGTGCATTTACTGAGCAGTAACTGAAATTACTATGCAGTAAATATGGTGACTTATGCTGAGTTGAGCATAAATTTGATACCTGTATCATGCAGGTATCAAATTTATGCCTGATTAGTTACTGCACAGTAATGCACATGTAGACACCTTACTGTGCAGTAGGATTAACTTTAGTCCCAAGTCAGTCTACACACAGCCTTAATGTGCTTTAACACCTGCACATGTAGACACCAGCCTATTCCCACTTACTGCACACTAAATTTAAGCCATCATAAATGCACGTGTAGACATACTCATAGCATCTCATCTGAAATTTTAAGTTAGACCTGTCTCTAGAATTATAACAGATATACATGGCTATAGGCATCTGGGTTCTATGAAGAGATCCAGAAATAGTTAAAAGACCTTCCATACACTAGTGAGAACTGCTCAGGTTTTGTTTTAGTTCATGTTCCATGGCCTCTTTTATACTTAAATTAGTGATTAACACATTGCATTTATATCCATTGATGGCATACCTATACCTGCAGTTAATTTTCCTGTCTCCATGTAGCAGATAACAGTAATTTTATTAAGATGAAACCAATATACTGGTAAGCTAAGAGAAGTGACTATAATTACCCAAATTCAAGATGACTTTGAAATTAAGATGATCCCCCAATAATTAGATAGTATATGAGGAAAATAATAAATTTCTTATATTTTTCCATTTGTAAAATCTAATTATTGGGGGATCATCTTAAAATTATCCCCCCCCTCTTCTGCAGTATGGAATGCATGAGTAGGGGGGCAGGCTGAACAGTTTTCCCCGTGCTCCCTGCCCCCACTGCACGTTCTTCACAGACTCCCCACCTCAAGACACACACCATGGGTATCCCCCACATGCCTCCCACCACACAGTCTTTGCCCCTCCACTGGCCCCTCCCAAATGTCCCTTCACCATGTGGCCTCCCCTGGGAGCCCAACCCTTTGGTCCCCACCACATGGGCTCCTCTGCCACATGCTCTATCCTCTGCAGCATGAGGCCCACCAGCCCAGGCTCAAAGGTGAGGGTGCAGCTGCCCTCTGTCCTACCCTGTACTTGAATCCAAGATGAAGCTTTTTCTCCCCTATATTGATTGGGGAAAATACCTCATACTGGATTTAATTAATGACAGTACATTCCAGTAAGTGGAGTTCTTTGTGATGGTTTCTCAATGAACACATCCTCATGAGTGGGCATGTGCCACAGCAGTCAAGTTCTGAGACTTGTTGCCTTACCACAGCGATTCTCAACCAAGGTGTCATGGCATTTGGAGTGCCTGGAGATCTTTTTAGGGATGCCACAGGCTGCAACACAATATTGGCACTATTAGGTGTACAAACATGATTCACAAGATGAGCCCAATGATTTAAATAGGAATCCGCCATATTAAAAGATACTGACCTGTTGTAATCTTTCTGAGTTCTTCACAACAGAAAAATTGCTGTTATTATTTCATAATCATAATTGCTGTGTTTATTTTTTCATAGTGTGGCACCCCTGAACACCAAGAGCTAACATTTTCCGAGAGGTGTTTTGAGCCTAACAATGGGTACCTTGAGTCTAAAATTGTTGAGAACCACTGCCTTACCAAGATGCTCAGAGGGCACCATAACCCCATCTTCTGCTTGCTCTGTGCCAAGGGAGTTAAAGGTGGTGTGCATATTCTGCTGTGTTTCCCCTCATGTGTCATCATCTCAGTCAACCTGTGATTCTAACTCTGCTTAAGACCCTTTGAGCGCTTTTGCTTGACAGAGAAAAGTTGCCTGAGGCTGCAGTTATGGCCTCAGCCCAAATACCAGAATTCAAGATATGCGTATCTTGTGACAGTACTATGCCTGCTTCCAATAGACATACCTGAATTGCCATGGAGATTCTGTTGCCTTCCAAAAGGGTCTATGTGCAGAACTTCTATATTAGAGACTAGAGAGAAGCATTATAAGAGGCTGCAACTCTTTCTCCTAGGCAAATCAATGGATTTTACTTTTGATCATAGGACTCAAGACGCAGCTGGGTGTTGTGCTTTTCAAAATCTAATTTTCAGTGAGACCACCTGTGGCCTTAGCTCTGGTAGGATCTGTAACCACTTCTTTTTTGAGTAACTGTATAACTATCCCACAATTGACTCGCAAGCATGAACTGTTGTTGTAGGTGAATATCAGGAGTCTAATGGAAAAGTACATATCTTAACTGGATGGTTAGACAATGACACACTGTGATGTAAACATGCACACGGAAGTTCATATTTCTCAATGTGTGTAAAGCAACATTGATAAATTAGGGAGGAAAGTTACTAAATTGAACAGTGCTCTTATTGAATGAATAGTTACTCCTGAAAGTGTGTTCTTTAGCAGCTGATAACAGAAACTGATGCAAAAGGAAATCCTATTAGAATTTGTTTGTGATGTAATAGCTTTACCATAAACACTCTCCTTTCATCCTACAAAAGTCTGGGAAATTTCCTAGTGTTTAGATCTGCACAAACAAAATCAAAGTACCTCCTACACATATTTTATGAAAATAATGGCAGACGGATGATTTGATTTAAATGAAATTAAAAAATCACCTTATGTCAAATTCAGAGTATTGTTTCAGATACACTTTATCCTTATGAAAAAAAATCTGCATGTTAGGTCTATTATTAGAGCTTGTCATTCTCTTGTGCTTGAAGTTATGGTCAATAAAAATGATGATTTGGAAAAGAGTTGAAACAAAGGGCATATAACTAGTGGTTGAAGGAGTGAACCCATAAGGTCTAATATAACTAAGTTCAAGTCCCAAGCAGTACAGTTTCTTTTATTAGAAAGAGAAATCCATCATAACCAGACGAGGGGATAAAACTACATAGATCTTGGTATGGATTGGTGAATGGTTGTACTAGTTACCAAGTGAACTCAAAAAGAGCTCAAAGAGCCCTATTTACTTAAATTCCAGGAGGTAATTCAGAATGACTGTGATGTAAGGTTTCAGTAATGACATGAGATATTGGTGATCCGATATTCTGATGCCATATTCCTTCCATTTACAAAATAAGTGGGTCTTATGGAATTTTTTCTATTATTGATTTTGAACATATGAGAAATACGCTTGTTCTAATAAAGTAAGCTATTCTACATCTAGTGTCAGAATGAACATTGCAGGATCAGGATGAAATATGTGCCCCTGGTTCTGAATCATCAAATCTCAAAGGAAAGATAAGGTAATTAGTAGTTGAATGGATAAACTCATGAGATTTTCATCCCTGAATTTCCATGGCCAAGCTATCAGAATTCAATTGAATTAAATCAAGTCTCATGTCTGATCTTTCTTAACGTTCTTGAGGTAGCAGGGCTGGGTGGGGCAGTATGTATAAGACTAGGTTCAGGCTACATGTAATAGAAATTCATTTCCCAAGGATCTACTTTGCCTGAAAAAGGTTTGTTGACATGTTCTGCTTCTCCTGCTTGCAAAAAGTTTTTTAGAGGGGGACTCCCATTAAAAGTGGAGTGAATTGATGACTTACCAATGTTCACAGATTGCTTGCTAAGGTTGTCTACCCACTGAGATTATCTGCTCGTAGGTTCCTACCATATGTACAGCTATCAAGGTAATGCCATGAACAATGAAAAAGTTCTATAACTAGATCACCTCTCAATACTGAGGGAGATCTTACTCTTTTGCGTTTGTTTAGGTCAGGAATGTCAAACTCAAATAAGCTGCTGGGCCATAATCTAGACCATGGGACTTCTCACCACAGCTACCAGAGCCAGTGTCAGCATCATCAGACAAGGAGTTATTGCCTCTGCTGCTCAAACCTTGTTGTTGCGGCTGCTGGAACCACCGTATCACCACAGCCAGCATATGGGAGTTAACACTACCACCACTCACAGCCCCACCACAAATTTGTATGCCAGGCAGTGATCAAAACACCAGAAATTTGATGATGGGTAAGAGGCTGGAGACATTAATTCCCTCATTGCCAGCAATACCAGTTAAGCAGCTCTGGGAGCATCAGCAAGAAGAATAAGAGCCATCCAGGAGCCTCTACCTGGTGTAGGAAGTCCAGAGTATTTAGATGCAGAGGATCCTGAGAAAGAAAATTCTCTGCCCTCTTCTGATCCTAAAAAGACAGCGTGGTACTCCTCATTAAATGGAAGAGCTATTTCTATGGAATTGATGGGAGCTTGCAAAGAATGAGGTCTTGTTGCTGGCAGAGTAGAGGGTACTGAAGGCAGAACTAAGGGCAATAACCTGTGGGGAAGTTAGAAAAAGAGACTCTGGTATAGAGAAGACAGTTATGTCTGTTGTTGCCAAATATACTCTGGGTGTCAAATGAGTTGAAGATGAATCAGATTATAAAGTCAAATGTAGCCAGTGAACTGATGTCATCTGATCCGACATGAGAACAACAGGTGACATCAGTATAATTTTATTTCTATTGAGGTAGTGTACCTTGGGACAATTAGCACTGGAGTCCATTCTTATCTGCTTGGCTTTAGTCAGTATGAAGGACCTAAGATCACAGATATAATACTAGGAAATATATAGGCAATCCTGTATCTCCTCTTGGTTTAGTCCAGCCATGGTATGGGTGCTCATGGAATGTTTTCTGTATTTGACTGTGAAAGGGGCAGTAAAAGCCCCTCTAGTGTGTCCCAGACCCTGCCCCACACGCCCCGATACTCACCACAGAAGCCCCAATGAGCGGCAGCTGGGAAGAGACGTGGACACAAGCTCTGTGATTTCGGAGCTGCCTGAGGCTATGGATCAGTGAGGGACAGGGGCAAAGCCTTGGAGAGATGCAGGCTGCTCAAATAGCAGCTGGGAGAGCAGCTGAGCGGCTGGCGGAGGAAGAGCGAGATGCCAGCCAGAAGACACCAGCAGCAGAGTGGAGGATCGCCCGGCTAGAGAGCAGGCAAGAGGAGCAGAGTGGCAACCGGAAGGCTCTGGCAGGGCAGAGAGGAAGCCCAAGCCTGGGGAGCCAAGGGATGCCTGGGAGCGATGCCGCAGCCCCACCAGGGAATACAGGTACGGTGGCTGGGGAAGGCAGCAGGGAGCTGCTAGCCCTCACAAGCAGCTTGGCAGGGAGGAAAGAGCAGCCCAGCATGAGAACTGTGCACCCCACCAGCTTGGGAGGAGCAAGAGAGCAACCCCAGGTCAGCAGGGATCCAGAGGCAGTCGTGCTGGGAAGACGGATCAGGGTGGGGCACAGGGCGGCTGCCCACCCCCATAATCACTAGGAGGGAAGGGACAAGTGAGTCCCCCTCCTTTTCTTTCTCCTCCTTCCTTTGTTTTGAGTGACCAAGCGGGCACTGGGAGATGGGATCCCAGGGGTCCGTTGGTGGAGGCCGGAGGTTTTCTGTTGGATTCATTTGAAGTCCTAGTCAGCCCTAAGTCAGGGCAGGTTTATGTACCCAAGTCGGCCTGAAGCTGAGGAACTGGCTGTGGGGGAAGATTGTATTGGCCAAGAAGGCCCGACCCATCCCAGGGCAGGCAATCTGGGTGAAAGGAGATATCATCCAGAGGAAGACCTGCAGACTGCAGCATTTCTCCAGGCCGTGGACGTGCTAAGGGTGGGGTAAAAGGGAGGCTTTGGAGTCCCACAAAGAAACGACCGGGGTCGAGACCTTTTCGCTTTTGTGGGCCACCTGAAGGGAGCTGCCTTCCCAACAAGGAACATCAAAGACGTGGCAGGAGAGTAGGAGCAGCACCCATACCATCTAGGTGGCACCCAAGGCCAAGTCTCACCCTGACGTTGCTTGGGAGCAAGGCACCTATCAAGAAGAGGCCGAAGCCCTACAACACCTACAAGCAACATTGACAATAAACTAGGAGAAAGAAGTCTCTTTTCATTCAAAGAAAAATAAATACTGGTTCCCATCTACTTCTCATAAAAGGCAGTATAGCAGAAAGACTTTTCTAGAAAACAAAAATAATCTCAGAATTTTTAGATATTGCATAGAACCCAAGATTGATCAACTGGTACTGAATTAAGATATTGTTGTCTGTACTTCATAATAAAAAAGCTTGGCTGCAGTTGTGCATAACACTATGAAGCTGATGGCAATAGAATATGTTGGAACCTAAGATGAATAAAAGAAGTCTGCTGAAGTCAAAATTACATAGCTCAGATTTCAACAGACTGAGGGTATCTACATGTGTCCTTCACTGCGGAGTTGATTAATTAGCTCTGCAATAAGGCACCACTGTCTACACGTGAGGCGCTATTAGGCCAGAGTAAACTAATTAACTCCACCATAGGATAGTGCTGCCTGACACAGGTACTATCCTATGGCAGAGATATTGACTCTGCCACAATGCATGTGTAGACAGTGACTGGATCTGACTGGAGCATGAGGGTGCTACAGTGCAGTGACTGTCTGTTGGCTAGTTCCCACACTGTAGCACCTTTGTGCCCCAGCCAGCCCCTCTGCAGGACAATGAACTGGGGTGGAGCAGCTCTGGGCTGGGAGGCTAACCCCTCAGGCTCCTTACCAGCCTGAGCTCTGCCGCCCTGGCTCAATGTGCTGTGGCCCCAGGGTGCACATGTAAACGCTGCACCTGGAAGCAATAAACTCCGATGCAAACCGCACTGGAGTTTATTCAGTTGCATTAATTGCATGTGTAGATGCACCCAGAGAGAGTTTGGTATGGGCTAAAGAATCAGCCAGTCTTTCTTTGAGACTGAGAATTTGAAAGAGTGGCAAGTAGTCATGAAAGCTGTCATCTGTGCGTGAGTGCTATCTGGCTGAATGACCCTCTTCTTGCTGCAGCAAATCTTCTGAATAACCAGAGAAACATGTGAGATGGGTGACAAAGTTATACTCCAGTTCAGGGAAAATATATCTGATACAAAGCCTTTGTTTCTGGCAGATCTGTAGCAACAGAAGGGACACTAGTAACGATGTTGTGCATGTTACCTGTTGGGTGGGATGTATATGACATTCAGCCATCTTTATCCACTACTCCAGAAGACAAAAGAGCTTTGGAACACGAAGGTTTAACCTGGTCTACTTTAAAACAAAACCAAATTTACTATAAAATATTAACAAATATATGGAGAGATATTTAAAGATATATGGCTGACACGAAATCTCTGTGTTAAGCATGCATGGGTTAATTCTACCAAGTTGTATAAATAGTAAAGCTGGTTGAAAAAATATTCACAGAATGTTTTCCCTCAGAAATGTAGCTTTGCTGAAATCCAAATATTTCTAAGGAAGTTGGTTTCAATGAAAATCTCAAAAAGAAAAAGTAGAAATAAGTAATGTCTACTTTTCTTTAATGCCATAATGTTAAAGGTCTTTAAAATGTCTATTATGATACCACATGTATTATAAATATAATAAAAGCATCAAAATAACTATTCCATGTTATCAAAATAAAATTATCTAATATTCCTAAATATTTTTAAAATGTATGGGAATTTTGGGGCTTCTGGATTTTCAATTTGGAATGATTTTTTTTTTAAATATCAGAATTTTCCAAAGAACAGAAATTCCAGTTTCCAAACTGCTCTAGGGAATACTTAACCATACAGACTTTAATTATATGGTCCCATATAATTCCCCAATCTATACAATACGTGTCTGCTGTTCTGTCTTTGGAGGATACCCTACCAGAGCATCTGGGAAGTGACCTGAAGGTGTACAGAATGGTTGGCTGCTGCTGACATGGATCTTCAAATGCAATTTAAAGCTGTCATGCACCCAATGAATCCATAGGAAGAAGCAGATGGTCAACACTGCCTGCTTTCTCTTGGCATTTACCATAATTACTTAAATTCAAGAGTACTTTAAATTTAGAACAATTCCGACGATTATAATTTAAACATCAAAAATTAATACATTTGTTATAATTTTCCAAGTCTAGAATCTAACTATTAAAGGATCATCTTAAATTTGTACCTCCCTCCCCCACTGCTGCAGCAGGGAAAGCAGTGGCAGGGAGGCAAGCTGCAGCAGGGGGCAGGCAGTGGGAGAATCAAGTGGTCTGCTCCCTCCCCTTTGCCCTCATACCTTGCCTCCTGCTGCCTTTTCCCCTTTCATACTCGCCCCTCTGCCACATGCCTGGCACTTGCCCTGCCTCATGGTGTCTGCATCCTGCTGGCACCTGCCCCTGAACTTGGCTCCCACCATGCCTGCCCCCCTGATGCCAGCTCCCTTTGCCACTTGCCCTCTCCTCCCATGTTGAATGGGGGGAGAGACTTGTCTTGGATTCGAGTAAATACAATACTTTCTCAGTTAATTCAATGGCACCTGCTGGAGTAGGAGGACAGAATTTTGTACCCATTGTACCAAATGGGGTAAACTGAATGCAGCATACTATAATAAGGTGTTGAGTTGTTATAATGGGAATAGAAGCATACCATATTTACATTTCTATAAGCTGGAAAGTAAACCTTGTAAGTTGGTTCATTTTGGCCACATAGCAAGTAAAACATGCAGTCTGAACTCCCTATTCCTTCCACTCTGTCTTTGGGTGGAGAGTTCATGGAATAAAACAATGCTACAAAGACACCTACAACTAGTTACAATTATTTCTAGGAAAGCCTAATTACATAAAGAAACCTGTAAAGGGGACAAAGTTTCAAACGGGAAAATCAAAGTGGTCCTGAATTTGTGCAAAGCTCACCCCCAAATAAATGTTTTCTAGTGATGTGAAGATTCAGAAAATGCTTTAACAGCAATAACTGGGATGGACGCTGTGTTGTAATAATTTGGATACACTTGACTAATGCAGTTATTTGCAATGAGGTTGGCGCAGTGCCCAAAGCACTGAGCAAACAAATACAGCAAGACATCCAGTTTAGTGCCTTCCAATACTGCAACAAGGTTTTTGTTCAGTCCAGGGGCACTGTGGACACTTTAGTGTACTGTAGTATCAGAAATTACTAAAATATTTTTTATATTTCTTTGTTAAATTCACCAGTATGTTTTATGTAAAAATGCTGGTGAGGCACAAGCATTTTTAATCAAATTAGTATGCAACATAAGGCAGCTGTGTATTCAAATGGGTTTTTAAGCAATTTGGTTGTTTTCTTTATAATAACAGGAAAGAACATTTTGATTTTGAAGGTGACAGAGGCAATATTACCAGAATTAAACAATCTGAATTAGCTTTTTCATGAAATGTAATATGTTTTATGCTTTTAGATGGGATGCTCCAGTGCTTTCAGATGAGCCTTTCACTGTCACAGTCAATGGCTAGGAACAGAATAAGCTCTGGAGGTAGGATTATCCTCAAATTTAATTTTTTTAGAAGAAGCTAATGGCAAATGTTTCTAGCAAACTTTAGGTGCATCTATGTTATAACTAGAGAACCAAGACAGGATATTAAAAGAAGAGATAAGTATGAAATTAGTAAACAAAGTTTGACATTTTGCTTAGTTTGAATTTGATTCCCAAAATGCATGTAATTTCTGAATGTCTAAACTACACACACACACACACACACACATATTATAACATATATGTTATAATACACACACACACACACACACATACACATAATATATTATATAATTGCATGCAGTGTATGTGCATATTTTTGCTTTCAGGTAGACAGATGCAGGCAAACATATATGAGAATTTGTCAACAAAGAAAATAATGGAAATTTAACTTTAGATTATATAGTAGGGTGAGAAAAAAATCTATCTTCTGAACATCTGCATGAGAACCAAGATAATGAATTCGAGAGATTTCTTACAGTTTTTATTGTGCTTTTGAAACTCTTCATGTCAAATTACCCTTTCTCCCATTTATAACATTGCAGCCTGGTTCTCTGTAAGTGGACACTCCTTGAATAATATTAAAAACAGTATTCCCCTGAAAAATGACACAGTGATTCCAGGAGTTTGGTATCAAATATTCTGAATTCACCAGCCAAAAGAGCATTTTTTTTTCTGTAAACACAGCTGGGATTCTGAGAATCAAGCTGGGTTCTTTCCATTTTGCATATCACCAGTTCTCAAAACCCACAATGAAACATATGCAAGTCCATTGTTTAAGATGATTCTGTGCTGCCATAGACCACATTTAAATGCATTTGATTGGAACTGACAGTAGTGGTCAATACAATTGATGCATAAGAAAATTGGAAAGGCTTTACCCCATCATAGCTGATTTAAACCTGCAGGGCTTTAAGAAGCTATTTTTTCTAGTTAGAGAAGTACTTAAATCCAATAATGATGGGGACCACACAGGAACCCTAAAAAGTAGGCTTCTTTTGTTATAGAAATAATGAAATATAGCCTTGAATATACAAAAGAAACAAGTGTCTCAAATAAGGCAGCACCATTTTTATAAACCACATTTCAGAACAAGTGAACACTTTAGAAGCAAGGATTAGGATGCTGAAAGATATCTATCGGTCTGTCTGCCTGCCTATATCTTGCAGCCTTCTAATCCTTGCAAAATTGTATATATGCTCAGAATGTCCTCGGTATTATGTTCATGAATATGACTGACCAATGTTAAATAGGGTAGTCTGTTATTTTTAACTCTACCCTTGTGAAAAGGACAGGACTGGGTAGGATTCAAATGTATACATAAAATTATGCAGTTTCTTCTGAAAGGATAGCATCCCTCAGGATAAAAGGGAAGTGGTGACTACAAAGACTTGTAGGCTTAGGAAGCCTCCGCAGGTCAGCCAGAAGCAATCTGGGGTCTCTGCAGTAGGTTTTGAACTACAATGAAAGCTCTGAGGGCAGGCAAATATTGTTTCTTAAAATACAATTTTAAATGAAGAGCAGCATATACTTTTCTAGAGTGCAGCTGCAACTTGAAAGCTTCACACCAAACTATGAAATTAAGCATCTAATAATCGCAAAGGCACTGGCTCAGCTGATGTCAAAATAGCTGACTAAGCAGTTTGGTTAAAACTTTATAATAACAATATGGAAACAGCTTGTATATTGTAACATGTTTCTGCTCTTTCATTTCTGAACAAAAATATTAGTCTTTTGGATAGCATTCTTCCCAGAGTTTACTAAAAAACCTAACTCACCCCCAAATACTTTAGTAGAAAAGTGTTGCTCAAGGAAGCAGCTGTCCTTCAGGAGAAAGAAGTTTCAAGAGACAGTTTAAATAAAAAAAAAAGTTTCAGGTTTGTGTCTAATAATTAACCATTTGTAGTTAACTATATTCATGTTATCTTTCAAAATGTGTGCCTCCCTTATGGGATACCATGGAAAAATGCAGAAGCTGTAGGCAAGGAAGGTCTATCTGAATTCTTGGAATGGAAATCTAGATGATTACAATAACAGGAGATTAAAATAAAAGGTATATTTTTGTTACAAGAAGCCACATATTTAGAAATCTGGGTTGAATTTCTACTTATTAAATGAGTCTTGGGTTTAATCTGATCACAGACAGAACTCTTGTAGCTTTGAATAGATATTCATTTTAGACTTTATTACTCTTCGTATTGGAAAAAGCAATTTTAGTAAACTGGATGTAGTAAGTTTTCTGTATGTCAGAGGGCAAGCTGGTCCTTTTGAAGGGGTTCAAAGTTTAGCTCTGTCATGTTTCTCCTGACTGTAGCCCATCAAACAGACTGTTAAAACATAGCTCGCAGAGGAACCGTAACAGTTATAATGAGGAATGCTGGGAAAGGGGATGGAGTTATCAATAAATTACCAGTCCGAATAAAAGAGAGAGACCCAGAGAAAGAAGATCTACAGGGACATACTTCATATAAAGGGAGTGACAAGGTGTTATTTGCAGTCTACAACTAAAGATCAGCAAACCAGCCATACAACCAAGAAAAGGCAACTTTTGCAAAGAGAAAAATCAGTTTATTATGAGGCATTGTTATTTTCTTTCCACTATTGTTCAAGATTTCCAAAGAAGTAATATTTTGGGAGGCAAACAAGAAGCAAGAGCTTGAGGCAAAAGTGTTTTTTTCCTCTTCTATGGCCCACCACTGGATTTTCTAGAAGAGGGCGGAAGGGAGATCCTCACTACCACTTCTCCATATCAAGCTGGAAGTTGTTTTGTTTAAAACTCTAAGTATTTAGATTCTTGTCACTCCTGGAAGAAGTTGACTGCTCTGTACAGCTATACTACACAAACCAAAAGGGGAAACTGACAGAGACGATCTCTTTTTGACTTCAGAAAACATTCAATACAATGCCCATCATTGCAGATTTTTTTCCAAAGGTAACCTTTATAAGTTTAATCTTTAAACTTCACAAGGGAGGGTGCTAGGAAATGAAAGACATTCCTTTCCATGATTTTATCATCTATAAGGACCAACCTAAGCAATTTGGTACTACAGATTCTGTGGTATCATTAATGGAAGCTTAACATTCAGGAATGATTCAAGACACAGAAAGTTAGTTATTCAGGAAACTGTGGTTCTTTAATATAAACCTGACTTCATTTGTGGAGATAATATAAGAAATAATGATATGGGACAAGATCACATAACATTTAGAAATGGGTGATTTAGTAAGGGACAAAAAGCTTATATTCACTAAAGGTAAAATGTATCTGACAAATTAGCTTGAACTTGAGTATTTTAATGTTCTAGTGGCCAAGGAACAAACTAATGACTGCAGTTTTTCTGATATTCAAAACTGCATTTTATATTTACTATGGAATGGACAAGTTTACAAAGTGGGAATTACGAATGCTTACTGAAATAGAATGAAAATTATTTCAGAAGAATGAAAGAGCATGTCAATTAATAGTAACAATTCAGGTGGAAAAATATATACACGCAACAGTCAAGAAACCCTACTTTTTTTGATCTATTACACAGATTGTATTGAAATCAATGTTAAAAATGGCTAGATTTAAAGATAAAAATATTTTTAAAGTGTTGGATTACAAAGAAATGGATGGTAAACCTGCATGAGTATTATTTATCTAAGAAAATTAGAGCAGTTCTGCTGCTTATCCAAACCATAATTCCACGTTCCCACCCCCCCTTCCATGCATTCAATCATTTTTTCTTCAATTCAGCAAATCCTTCTCAGAAACTGTGAAGAGGGTTTTAAATAGAACTGGATAATTTTATAACATTTATATGATAAATGTATTCCAACAGACTCCAAAGCTTGGATTTATCTCTACCAGTTCTCAGGGATTCATACTTGAAAACATGAATCAATGTTTTACAGCAGCTCCCAAGAGAACAAACTGTCTAGCCTAGTTCATTGGTTTATTTCTGTCTCTTACCTTTGGGTAAGCAAGCAGATCTAGGGTTTGGGGTTTTTTTGGTTTTGTGGTGAATAATTCTATTTTATGCAGAACCCAGGTTGTTCCTTTCTGGGTGGATCATAACCCTCTTAGTTCAATGTGGGTTGCTGAATTAAAGATGAGGCACTCAGTGGTTTGCTGTGGCTTTTGCTTCAAATAGTGTTGCTTCCCTATTCAGCTGAAGTCCATTAGCTTCCTTACATAACTGATCGGAGAAGCAATATTTTTGAAATTCACATTTCTCCTTTTTTGTAAGCCAACTGTAATGCCAAACAAGCAAGTAGTTAGAGCACTTATCCAAAAATACAGAGAAAATGTAATTAAAATAAACTCTTAATATATCTAGATTTACATATTTTATAAGCTAAACTAGATATGGCATTATAGTTGGCTTATGAAAAAGGAGAAAAGTGAATATGGCATTACTTGTTTTGGATAATTTAACTTAGCCAAAGGCAGAGACTTTAAGATCACAGAAAAGCAGGGTGGAAAGATTCAACACAGGTACCTTATTGTGGTGGTGTGTGTTCATAGCAACCTTTGGACTAGAACTAGGTGAAATGGTGCTGGTTCTGCCAACTCTCTTATACGCTACAGGCAAGTAGTTAGATCATTTACCTGGAAGATAGGAGCTCCCTGATCAAATCACCTCTCTGCTTCATTCAGAGTTGATATTTGAATCTGGGTCTCCCACATGCAAGCCAAATGTCCTAAGTAACAAGAAAACTGGTGTGGTTTGAGGAAGATGTATATCATCTCCTTTATTTTGTCAATGACTCCTAAAGCCCCTTCTGAATTTAGCTCTTTGTTTCTAGTTTTTCTTTGCTTTCAGTAACAGAAGCTGATATTCTAAAATTAAATATTTGGTCTTGTTCAATCTGAAACATAATTTTAATTCACTAAGGATTAAAAAAAATTCTGGGTTTTGTCACAACCCAAGGCTGTGATTTTTGTTTGTGTGCGCTTCGGCACTGCTAAATTATTTTCCCGCCGTTTGTAGCTTTCTTTGCAGGGTGCATTTCTTCGTTGCAACACAGAAAGGCACGTTGCAAGGAGTTCCCACCATTTGTATTTAAATTCGTGCCCCATTATTGGTCAGTTCTAAATTATTCCTACGTGGTGGCTAGCGATTGGCTTGTTAGCCGTATAAGAGGCTTGAGTGGTTTCCGCCCAAGTTGGAGGACTCCACGAACATCAGGAGGAGGAGACTTCACATCTCGTGAAGATCTCTAAGCGCTGCGGAGCCTATTGGACCCAGCGTGAATATCAAGAAGGCAACAGGGGTCTGATCAGCCTCTCGCCTCTCCCCGTCGCCGAACGAGCCCTCGACGTACCCTTCCCTGTGCGCAAAAGTTCCACGGAGCCTCGAAAACTTTGTGTGAGAGAATTGTGAGTGAATCCAGAGCTCTATCCGAGTCCTTAAACTAGGATTTAAGCGAAGTATTCCTGGAAGCTTTCCAGCCTACACCGCGACCATCTTCGGTGTAAGTAAACAATCTTAAACAACCATTAAGCGTCCATGCCTAATTCTAGCGTGCCGCCTGCCTTCCCTGACCCGGCGTGTCCGGGCTGCTGGCCACAGCCCGCCACGCGAAAAAAGGGCCTCGGACCGCTCCTGGCCCACACAGGTTTTATTCAGACAAGTTTCTTTGGATAAATCTGATATCTTTTATTAGACTAACTAAAATAGGTGGAAAAATTCTTCTTAGCAAGCTTTCGGGTACAAACACCCTTCTTCAGGCAGAGGGGGTGACTGCAGTTGTTTTGTACTCTTCCTGGATGGTTTTTATTCAGAACAGTCTTTGAACTCAAAAATCAGTTATTTACATAGCTCTAATCTGCCTGCTGATGGTGCTGTGAACTCAGCTTACAACATAGTATACCCTTTTTTCCTCCAAAACTTTGTACCATTCTCCCCCAAATTTTAGCGTGCCTGTTTTTGTATATATTTAAAACAGCTTCAGCTCAATCTGAATCATCAGGTATGAATCATCCATTAATATTGGGGAGATAGTACTTTGACCTAAAAGACAAAATCACTAAACATGACTTTTATGGGCCCAGAAAAAATTGCAGTGATGTCCTGACATTGACATCATTGCAAAAAAGTAATAAGGCTGGTACTACTTGCTCCCTAATGCCAAGTTCTATTAAAAAGGCTTTAGAATATGACTTACTATCATAATTCAGTTGGAAGAAGCAGCAGCATAAGCAAAATGGTGTTGAGACATCCCAAGCAGCCCCTTGCAGGCTGCAACTCTGCCAGCCTGCAAGGGAAAAGCCACGGTTTCCCACGGAGAATCCATTTTTAAAGCTTGGTGATCCATTTTTAAAGTTTGTTCACAACTCTTTCATATATTCTTGCAACCCACTTTTGGGTGATGACCTACAGGTTGAGAAATGCTGGACTAGATGACCTAGGGAGGCCCCTTCCAGCCTACTTCCCTGTGATTCCATGAGCCTAAGTCCAGCTGGGGTAGAGCCAAACACAGGCCCCAACTTGAAGTAATCAGGCTGAATAATCCGTCATGAAGAGTGCTCTGCCTGCACTTGCCTTGCCCTTACAGAATCATAGAGAAGTAGGGCTGGAAGGGATCTCCAGGAGTCAACTAGTTTAATCCTCTGCTTGAGGCAGGGTCATCCCTATACACAGCATCCTATAAAATTCATAATCTAAACTCTACCTAAGACAACCACTAATCCTGACATAACAAACATAACACCCTAACCTGCCATGGGTAAAGCAAGGGAACCATGGCAGCCGATGTCCTGCTTCTATAAAAGGTTGTCAATATATGCTCTAGTCATCCCAGGTAGAGAGCCACTCCCCCCACTACAGAGGAAGGCAAAAACCCCACATAGTCTGTACCAATCTGACTATGGGGTAAAATTCCTTTTTGATCCCAAATATGGTGATTGGTTTGACCCTGAGCAGAGGGGAAAGACCCTCTAGCGAGGAACCTCTGGCTTTGGTCCCAGCAGAAGCATTGGTACACCCCAGTCAAAATCCCCAGCCTTGGATGCAGTCAACACCCAATGCCTCTGAGGGAGGCTTAAAGACATGCTGATACATGTAGCAGAAAAGGAGGGGAGAAGACAACCAGCAAAGCCCATGAACATGAGAAATACCCATAGTAAAACATAGGCTTAGCTATGCCTAGATCATCCCTGACCAGCGGTTGTCCAACCTCTTCTTGAACATCTCCAGTGATGGAGAGTCCACAACTTCCCCAGGCAGTCTATTCCACTACCTCACTATTCTAACAGTTTTTCTTTACCGCTAATATAAACCAACTTTGCTGCAACTTCAAGCCGTTGGTCCATGTCCTCCTCTCTGCAGCAAAAGAGAAAAGGTGTTTTTCCAATTCTTTATAGCAGTCGTTCAAGTACCTGAAGACTGCTATCATGTCCCCTCTTAAGTGCCTTTTCTGCAAGATGAACATGCCTAGTTCCTTCACCCTCTCCTCACATGACTTGTTTTCCAAGCCCTTTATCATTCTTGTTGTCTGCCTCTGGACCTTCTGCAACTTCTCCACATGCTTTTTAAAATATGGAGCCCAAAACTACACACAATACGCTAGATGAGGCCTAAAAAGTGATGAGTGGAGAGGCACTATCACCTCCCGCATCTTGCACTTAGTGCTTCTATTGATGCATCCTGAAACCACATTTGCCTGTGATTAAGTCTGTGATTTACCAAGACCTTTGGATCCTTCGCTGTAGTGCTGCCATCCAGCCAGGTTTCACCCATTTTATATTTGAGTTTTTGATTATTCTGCCTGAAGTGTAGCAGCTTGCATTTGTCTGCATTGAACTTTATCCTATTAGCTCCAGCCCAGCTTTCCAATCTGTCGATATCCTTCTGAATCGTGCTCCCATCCTCCAATGTGTTCACAAACCTTCCTAGTTTCATGCTGTCTGCAGACTTTCTCAAGAAGCTTCCTATGCCAGCATCCTAAACACTAATAAGCGTGTTGAACAACAGCAGGCCCAGGGCAGACCCCTGTGTGACTCCGCTTGAAACCTCCTGCCAGTCTGACATCGACCCATTAATAATTACCCTTTGCTTGCGGCTGTTGTGTTACTTATCTATCCACTGTATAGTAGATTTTCCCAGCCAACATTTCTCCAATTTGTTTATGAAAAGGTCATGTGGGACATTGTCAAAAGCCTTAGTGAAGTCTAGATACTCTATATCCACAAAATTCCCTTCATCCACCCAGGTAGTTACTTTGTCAAAGAAGGAGATCAAGTTTGTTTTATATGATTCATTTTTCATAAATCTATGCTGGCTGCTTGCAGCGTTTCCTCCTCCAGATGCATGCAAATAGACTTTCTTAGGATATGTTCCAATACCTTCTTGTGTATTGAGGTGAGGGATACCAGTCTGTAATACCCTGGGTCCTTCTTTTTGCCTTTTAAAGAGAGGGGCACTTATGTTGGCCCTTTTCCAATTGTCTGGTACTTGGCCCAACTCCCATAACTTCATGAAGATCATCGTCAAGGGCTCTGAGATGTCCTGTGTCAGTTGCTCCAGTACCCTGGGATGAAGTTTTTCTAGCCCTGCTGACCTGAATTTATTCAAACACATAAAAAGCTCTCTGACCATCTCTTTTGTTATCTCATCCCTCAGTTTGCCCCCTTCCTTATCCAAATAATCCTTATTAGGTGTCTGACTGCAGCTTAATTTATTTCTGAAGACTGAGGCAAAGTAGCTGTTGAGTAGTCCTGCTTTCTTTACATCTTTTGTTAAGAGTTCCTCCTGGCTTGTTAGCAGTGGACCCACAGCTTCCTTGATTCTTCTTTTCTGGCCAACATAATCATGGGACCTCTTCTTGTTACCCTAAACCTCCTTTGCCAGGTGCAGCTCATTCTTTATCTTTGCCTTCCTGATTTTGTCCCTTCAGGTTCTTGCTATTTCCTGGTACGCATCCTTGGTGATCTGCCCATTCTTTCATTGCCTGTATGCTTTCCTCTTGAATTTGAGGCAGTTTAGAAGCAACTTGGGCAGACACATATCATGGTCCACCAGGCTGGCCATCCTAGTGGGCAGAGCTGGGCAAGGAGCTGGAGGTTGCAGGGGTAAGGGTCAGAAATCACAAGCCAGGAACCAAAATGCCAAACTAGGGTCAGAATCAAAAATCTAATCACCAAGTCCAAAGTCACCGAAACTGGGGTCAGGAGCCAAGAAACAGATCTGCAGGGATAATCCAGAGGCTGAAAGCCAGGAGCAAGCCAAAGGCAAGGTCAGGAAACAGGGAAGTCAAAGGTGTTGCTGGGGCTGAAGCTGCTCAGAGACTGAAGGCAAGTGTTTTGCAGCAAGGCTCAGGTGCTAGAGGCGTTTCTTAACTACAGATCTAAAATCAATCAGAGGGAAAGGGGTTTGGGGTCACCTGGCCTTAATTACTAGTAACTGGGAGCACCTACACAACAGGTTTACTGCGCAGTTCACTGGCAATGCACAGGGGGTTCATGTGGGTGCACGTGCACCCTCTGAGATTGGCGGTGCACCCTCTGAGATTGGCTGATGATGATACTGCTGGTGGTGCCTGCAGGCGGTTGCCACTTGCCACCTCCCGCCCCCTCACTGCCAACACTGCCAGGAAGCCAGCAAACAGGGGCAGCAAACAGGCAAACAGTTTGCAAGCAGTTTGCTGGTTAGTTTGCAAGTCAGTTTGCTGAGGAAGCAGGGAAAAAGGAACTCTTTGGGGACAAGAAGCAGTAAACAGGGCAGCTTCCAGGGGAGTTTGCGAGGGAAGATGTGCCTGGAAGAAGGCCAGTAAGAGAGCAGAGGCAGATTAAGAGCCTCAGGGAAATAGCTGGAGGACATCACAATGCCACAGCCACTTCTTTTGCTTGCACCTGTGAGGTTTCTGTCCAGGCAGGACTGCTCATCATTGTGGCTTCTACTCAGGTCCAGGTTTGGTGCTGTGGGGATTGTGGCTTGCAAGTTTCTTCCAGTGATGGCCAGGTGGGGGAGTGCCTGTTGTGTGAGTGGTGCCTTCTGGTGGTGTCTCTCAGGCAACAGGCAAGAGAGCTACAGAAAGAGGTGGTGAGGCTCCCAAGCATTCTCCACCATAAGGAGTCCATCCATTCGATGCTGGAGGAGGCCTCCGGGACTGTGGAGGAAGAACTGCCAGAGGCAGTGCTACACAAGGGAGAGAACATGGACTCCCAGGAAGGTGGAAACTGGAAGTTTGTGACCTCTGGCAGCAAGCAGAAGTCTTCACCTCTACCTACAGCAGTTTATCTGGGAAACAGATATGGAACCCTAGCAACAGAGGGCAAGGAGCACGTTTCACTGGTGGAGGAGGACAGTCCAGGCCTCCCCAAGATGGGAAGGATTGAGACCACTGCCACCAAGAAGAAGAAGCGATGGGTGGTGGTGGTTGGAGACTCTCTTCTGTGGAGGATGGAGGGATCCACCTGCTGACCTGACCTGTTGTCCCGGGAAGGTTGCTGTTTGCCTGGAGCCCAGATCCAAGATGTCACAGAGGTATTACCAAGATTCATTGAGCCCTCTGACTACTACACCATGCTGCTCATCCATGTGGGCAACCAGTGATACTGCCAGGGGAGACCTTGAGCAGAACAAAAGTGACTACAGGTCTTTGGGTGCAAGGGTGAAGGGGATAGGGGCTCAGGTGGTGTTCTCTTCAATCCTTCTGGTCACGGGAAAGGGCCCGGGCACGAGCAGGTACATCCTGCAGATCAATGCCTGGCTGCGCAGGTGGTATCACCAGCAGGGCTTTGGCTTATGGGATGTTCTTCCAAGAAGGATTGCTGGGAAGAGATGGGATCCACCTGACAAAGAGAGAGAAGAGCATCTTTGCAGACAGGCTTTCTAACCTAGTAAGGTAAGCTTTAAATTAGGTTTCCCAGGGGATGAAGACCAAGTCCTGAGGCAAGTGGGGAAGTGGGTGATCTGGGGGAAAAACAAGCAGGAGAGGACAACAGGGGACATGTTCCCATTCCTCCTGAGAAATCAGGGCAATTGACTAGTTACCTTAGGTGTCTGTACACAAATGCATGGAGCCTGGGAAACAAGCAGGAAGAATTGGAAGTCCTTGCACAGTCATGGAACTATGACGTGATTGGAATAAGAGAGACTTGGTGGGAGCTTGCATGACTGGAGCACTGTCATGGATGGATACACACTGTTCAGGAAGGACAGGCAGGGGAGAAGAGGAGGAGGAGTTGTATTTTATGTAAAAAAGCTATATGACTGCTTAGCACTACAGTATGAAACTCGAGATAGGCCTGTCAAATGTGTCTCGGTTAGGGCCAGAGGAGACAGTAACAAGGGTGATGTCATGGTGGGGGTCTGCTATAGGCCACCAGACCAGGAGGAAGTGATGGATGAGGCTTTGTACAAACAGCTAGTAGAACGTTCCTGATCACAGGCCCTGGTTCTCATGAGGGACTTCAATCACTCTGACATTTGCTGGGAGGGCAATACAGCAGTGTGCAGACAATCCAAGAAGTTTTTGCAGAGTGCTGGGAACAACTACCTGGTGCAAGTGCTGGAGCGGCCAACTAGGGGCCATGCTCTTCTTGACCTGCTGCTCACAAACAGGGAAGACTTGGAGGGGAACGTACTAGAAGACAGCAACTTGGGAAGCAGTGACCACAAGATGATTGAGTTCAGGATCCTGAGGAAAGGAAGGATGGAGAACAGCCAAATAAGGACCCTGGACTTCAGAAAGCAGACTTTGACTTGCTGAGGGAACTCATGAGCAGGATCCCCTGGGAAGCCAGTCTGAGGGGGAGTGGAGTCCAGGAGAGCTGGCTGTACATAAAAGAAGCCTTACTGAGAGTGCAGCAACAAACCATCCTGACATGCAGGAAGACTAGCAAGTATGGCAGAAGACCAGCTTGGCTTAGCAGGGAACTCTTCATTAAGCACAAATAATCACAAAAAGAAAGCTTATAAGAAGTGGAAACTTGGACAAACAACTAGGGAGAAGTATAAGAGTATTGCTTGGGCGTACAGGGATGAAGTCAGGAAGGCCAAAGTACAACTGGAGTTGCAGCTAGCAATGGAAGTGAAGGGGAACAAGGATTTCTACAGGTATGTCAGTAACAAGAGGAAGATCATGGAAAGTATGGGTCCCTTACTGAATGGGGGAGGCAACCTAGTGACTGAGGATGCAGAAAAGGCTAATGTGCTCAATGCCTTTTTCATCTCAGTCTTCACAGGCAAGGTCAGCACCCAAACTACTGCACAGGGTTGCACAGTTTGGGGAGGAGGTGAGCAGCCAACAGTTGTGAAAGACAGGTTAGGGACTATTTAGCAAAGCTGGACATATACAAGTCCATGGGGCTGGATGGGATGCACCTGAGGGTGCTGAGGGAGTTAGCTGATGTGATTTCAGAGCCACTGGTCATCATCTTTGAAAAACTAATGGCTATCAGGAGGTGCCAAATGATTGGAAAAGGGCAAACATAGTGCCCATATTTAGGGAAGGGAAAAAGGAAGATCCAGGGAAGTATAGACCAGTCAGCCTCACCTCAGTCCCTGGAAAAATCATGAAGCAGATTCTCAAGGGATCCATTTCAAAGCACTTGGAGAAGAAGAAGGTGATTAGGAACAGTCAGCATGGATTTACCAAGGGCAAGTCATGCCTAACCAACCTGATTGCCTTCTATGATGAGATGATTGGCTCTGTGGATGCAGGGAGAGCAGTAGATGTGGTATACCTTGATTTTGGAAAGGTTTTTGATACAGTTTCCTACAACATTCTCACAGGCAAGCTAAGGAAGTACAGGCTGGATGAATGGATTGTAAGGTGGACTGTAAGGGCTGGCTGGAGCATCAAGCTCAGAGGGTAGTAATCAATGGCTTAATGTCTAGTTGGCAGTCGGTATCAACTGGAGTGCCCCAGGGGTTGGTCCTGAGGCCGGTTTCATTCAATATCTTTATCAATGACCTGGAAAATGCCATAGAGTGCACCCTCAGCAAGTTTGCAGATGACACCAACCTGGGGAGAGTAGTAGATATGCTGGAGGGTAGGGCTAGGATTCCAGCTGACTTAGACAATTTGGAGGATTGGGCCAAAAGGAATTTCATGAGGTCTAACAAGAACAAGTGCAAAGTCCTGCACTGAGGACAGAACAATCCCATGCACCGGTACAGACTGGGGGCTGATTGGCTGGGCAGCAGCTCTGCAGAAAAGGACCCGGTGGTTATAGTGGACACTAAGCTGAATATGAGCCAAAAATGTGTCCTTGTTGTCAAGAAGGCTAATGGAACACTGGCCTGAATTGGTGGAAGTGTTGCCAGCAGATCAAGGGAAGTGATTATATCTATCTATTCATCATTAGAGAGGCCACATCTGGAGTACTGTGTTCAGTTTTGGGCCCCCCACTACAGAAAGGATGTGGACAATTTCAAGAGTGCAGTGGAAGGTAATGAAAATGGTGAGGTGGCTGGGGCACATGGCTTATGAGGAAAGGCTGAGGGAACTGGGCTTATTCAGTCTGCAGAACAGCATTCTCTCTGAGCTATGCCACACGCATGGCTGCGCAGGCATGCCTGGCAGCATGGCATGAGTGCACCTGCACGGCTGCACATGCCGCACAGCCTAGAGGGAACACTCCTGCAGAAGAGAAGACTGAGAGGGGATTTAATACCAGCTTTCTACTACCTGAAGGGAGGTTCAAAAGAGGACATAGCTAAACTGTTCTCAGTGGTGGCAGATGACAGAACAAGGAGCAATGGTCTCAAGTAGTAGCAAAGGAAGTTCAGGTTAGCTATTAGGAAAAATGTTCTCACTAGGAGGGTAATAAAACACTGGAACAGGTTACCCAGAGAGGTTGTGGAATCTCCATCCTTGGAGGATTTTAAGACCCAGCTAGACAAAGCTTTGGCTGGGATGATGTAGTTGGGGATGGTCCTGCTTTGAGCAGGGGGTTGGACTAGATGATCTCTGCGGTCCCTTGCAACCTTCATTTTCTATTATTCTATGATTCTTTGCTTTCTGGAGAGTACCTTTGCAATAAGGAAAGAGCGGGGAAAAAGGTGGAGGGAGCAGAAGTAAAAACCACACAAGAACCTGCCAACCAAACACCCACACCTGGGCCCTTGCACATGCCAGCACATGGTCTCCTGCTCCCTGGTTCCCTCTTATGGCGAACCTTCTCTCTGTTTACCACTCTCTGTTTGCTGCTTACAAGGTTCACTGGGGCTGCCTAGCCTAGCTCCACCCCTCTATTAGCTAAACCATCCAGAACAAGACCTGTCACTCAGTCACTCCTGAGAAGAGAAGAAAAGAAAAAAATCACATCACAGGGAGAAAAGGGAAAAAGGAAAAAACAAACCCAAACCCACACACCAGATACTAGGCAAACACTAGCACCAATCAAACACCCAAAGTCACTAGCACAGAGAAAAGCCACTTGAAGGAAATCCCACTCTTCAGCCGGAGTTCCTTATGCCAGAGCGACTGCTCTCTGCTTACTGCTTTGCTTATAAGCGCACACCTGATAGCAGCAAGCTGGCTGGGCAACAGATTGCCCCAGCCCATTTGGAATGCCTAACCTAACCCTGGCTCTGCCCCAAAACCCTGACTTATGACCTCACAACACAGGCGACCTACCCTGACCACTACATCATGGTTAATTAGTGTCTGTCTAGATAGGGATCACTGTCCTGTAGCTACATGGACCCCTCCTAGGCAGAGACAACCGTGGCAGGGTGCAGGTCCCAGGGCAAATCAGCCTGTGTGGGGCCCGGATGTGGGGGCAGGGGTGGCGAGAGGCCAGATGCAAAGCTGGCTTGGTTGCATGGGGACCCCCAAAGTGTGGGGCCAGGGCAGTTGCCCCAATTCACCCCCCACCATGGGGACAGCCCTGCTCCTAGGTACCCCTCTTCATGGATAGTTTGGTGGCCAGCCTGCAGGAAATGTCCACAGTGAATGTCCTACGGGCACAGGGCAGCCCTACAGACCCAAGTGGTGGCTTCATGACAAGGAATGCCTCCCTGAGACTATAGCCACACAAGCCAACTGTGGCTACAACCATCTCTTAGCCATCTCTTAACATTCTCCTGAGTCTAAGGTTGCATTGCCAGAACACTGTAGCGGAGACCTGAACCTGTGCTGGCTGTTACGTACTTTGAGCCCCAAAATGTACCCAAGCAGCAAGGTTAAAGTAAAGCTGGTGATCAGCCTGCTAGCAGAGAATGCCTGGGCTCCTCTCCTGCTGGAAGGCTTCAACCCTCTATTGGATCACCTGAAGGAGTTGCTTAAGGCCATGTCAGTATTGTACATCAACCCTTCAGTCATGAGCCCCCAAAAATCGCTCTGCAGACCCTGAGGCAGGATCATTGAACTGTGAGCGAATGTGCATCCAGGTTCTAGCAACTGTCCTGGGAATCATGGATTAGAATGAAACCTTACAGCCATAGGTGATGCATGGGGTGGGCATGGGGGTGCAAGTGCCCCCCCACCCCCTCCCAGATTTCTGCATCAACAGTGGGCTGCAGGGCTACAGCCCAGCCAGAGCCAGGGCCTGGCTGTAGTGGGTGGTGGGGTAGGGGCAGCACAATTTCTGCATCAATGGCAGGGCACACAGCTGCAGCTCAGCCAGAGCAAACACCCAGCAGCAGCAGGGTCAGCAGCAGTAGAACAGAGCTCTGCGTCCTCCACTGCAAAAACTTAGGTGCCATCTATGCATGCAGCTTTTTCGCTTCTACCAAGGGCTCAGCAGGGAGGTGAAAGATAAGCTTGTTGGGGTAGAGGCCCCCACCCTTTGAACCTGCTCACTGAACTATCTGGGTTGACCACTATATCTCATAAGACAGAGTGGAGAAGATGAGAGTCTCAGGATCATCCTGTTACTTTGCCCCAAAGCTTGAGAACAACTACTTCTTGGGAAGATTAGACTTTGCCACCTAGAATGCTTGGCATAGGTTTCTTTGCCATGTGGGGTAGAGCTAGAATTCCATCCTCCAAATACTTGACATCCTGATATGTAGCTCCACTTGTCAAGAACACAGCTGGACTCCCCATTCCCTATCAACGCTCCTTATTTTTGTGACATCCACATCAGCTCCTTCAGATGCCTCTGATTTCTGACTATTTTTGTATTGCCTTAAGCCCATGTCTTTTTGGCAGAATTGCCCTACATAGTCTGTAACAAGATCTCACCTCATGGGTGGCCACAGTGCCCCTGCAGCCTCCTCAGCCCTTGTCATCTCTACTCTCTCTTTGGGCAATCTCCCCTTCAGCTTGCCTGTCATGCCTCTATGTGCTATGTGCCTTTAGAAAAATAGAGGCTGCCCCAGGGCTTCCCAAACAAAATGAACCCAGATGTCACTGCTCATCGCCATAACGTGACCTCCTCATCTCCCCCTATAGCCACACCTGAGCCTAGCAGATGTCACCAATCACTCACTAGATCAGGCCTGCATTCTCAGCTCCCACTGGGCTTAGATCTCTATCTCTTTCTGCCCACACCCAGGCACTTTGCTTATTTTGGTTACTCCTGAGTGCAGCCCTGGGTCCCTGGCCCTGTTTCCACTTCTTGCAGGCACTGGGCCCCTGGCCCTGTCCTTGCCCTTCTTTGGGTTGTAGATCTCTGACCCTGTCAGTCTCTGGCTGTGGCCCTCTTCTGCTTTTGACCCCAATTCCTGGGCTGTGGCTCGCTCCTAGGCCAGTTGAGTCTCCAGGCTCCTTTGCCCTGGCAATCTCCAGCCGTGGCCACTTCTCAATCTTTGGCCCCTATTCCTAGGCCCTGGCCCAACTCCTAAGCCAGCTGCGACTTCTGGGCTTCCTGGCCCTGCCTGTTTTCCCAAAGTCAGTCTGGTTCTCTCTCTGCCCCCACTGAACTACAGGCTCCCTTGGCCCAGCTTCGCACCCCTCTTGGGCTACAAATCCCTAATCTAGCCTGCTCTCATCCCTCTCTGGCTGTGACCCTCAGCCTCGGCCCCTATCCCTTAGGCCCTGGCCCTGCTCCTGGGTCATGTGAGACCTCCACCACCCCTATAGTCTCAATCCCTTAACGACTAATCTTGCCTACCCCATCCTGGGTGTTAGTGAGAAGCCTTACGAGAGCCCTTCTGCTCAAGAGCTCTTTTCTCCATGGCTCACTGGGCCAAACTGCTTGTCCAGCTCAGGCCCTGGGCTTATATACTGCAAGCCCAGCCCCCTTCTGGGTCATTTGATTCCTAATTGTCTCCTGCCACATCTGCAGCCTGCTTCTCTTCTAGCCTACCTGCTCTTAAAGTAGTAGGATCACCAAGCCTCCTGCTACAAGTCCTTTTCCCTAATATGATGTTAAGGGCCACTCTTCTAAAGCAGTAAGATAAGGAATCATCTGTCTCTATCAGAGAGACTGAATAGTTAGCAGTTCTCCTGCTGCTGTCATCTTTCCTCCAGCTGTCATCTCTAAAAAAACCCCTTGTAGAAGGGGAAAAGAAAGATTTTCTCTATGAGCCAAAAAGATCATTTTTACCTGTATCTTCTACAAATGAGTATTTGATCGCTTCCTGGGCTTTCTGGTAGGATGACATGACAGTTTTCTGAGAATTCCTGGTTTGGCCGTTGACTCACCAAAGTCAAGATGAAACAACAGTAATGTGTTGACTATGTGCTTGCGTATCCTGTTCACTAAAATCCATAAGAAGTATATAGAACTTACTTATTTTCTCACATTGCAACATGGGTGACATACTCGGTCACTTTGGGGTAGAAATCTGAAAACCTCTTGGATCTACTTACAAATTAATACCTCATCCCCTCAAAACTGTATCAAAGAGCTAACAATTCCATCACCATTTTTTCCTCTTCATTAAAACAACTTTCAAGGCCCTGAAAATTGGCTAAACACTCAGGTAAAAAATGGACAAGACTACCAGTATTGCCCTTTTATGAAGTTACCATACTATTAATATTATAATGACAACTTAAATGTTTTTGCATTTAATGATGCAACTGTTAAAAGCAATAAAGCTTTTAATGGTACTTTTTGTTTTATATTGTTAAGACTTTTTCTAAAACATCCTTTTATTTGTATCTGATGTGGACGTTCCTAAGGAACTGGGGAAAGAGGGCAGTCCACAGCTCCAAATTTTTTTCTGTAGTCTTTTTTTTTGTTACAGTTTTGTATATAGTTCTTGTAAGGATACAGCATAATCCAAAAATTCTACAAAGGAGCATAAAACAGAATTCTGGATAAACAGAAATATAATCCAAAGGGAAAAACAATGAATTTTTCAGTGGAGTAATGAGCAAAATATCATAGATTTAAGATAGATTAACTGCAGAAATTAGACAATTCAGAGTTATGAGGGTTACTACTGATACATTTTGTTTAGTCTTTCAAATCTAAAGAGATCTTGTTTAAAATATACATATATATGAAAGACTAAGTAGTAGAGACACATCCAAGAGAACTTTTGAGTGTGTACATGAAAAAGACAAAAAATGTGTTATCTGTAAAAGCACAGAAGAACTTCACTTGACTTGCATGACTTTTTGTATCAAGCATGCTACAGCAATCTTTTGATTCTAATATGAAACTATAGTAAGGATCATTGCACTAATGCATGAGGATTTGTGATAATGTTGCAGAAATTTTACTGTCAAAACTGAACTGCAGTGTAATGACTTTTGTTATCATGGTTTCTAATAACTATTCAGCATGAATTGACCCTACATATGTTTTACTGCAATAATATGTCAGTAATTCAAAAAGCTAAAGAGGAAACCTAAAAACAAAATGCCCTGCTAAATACTTGTGAAATATGTGCATTGATTATATCAAAATATTAATATAAGGATGAATATAAGGGTGAATACCATGACTCAGTTTTAATACAATTATAACATTGGTGTTATCATACTTTTAAATAAAGACTATTCTACTAATAAAAATAAATTAACATCATGAAGATTTTATCTCATACTGCAGCTTATATAGTTAAGCAAATTTGGTCTTGAGCAAATGGTTTAACAAGGGTTGGCAAGCCAGTCTATTGATCACATATTTTTGACTGGTCAGATTATAGCAATTTTGCATTAAAAAACTACTTTTTTTTGTAGTTTTCTTGATGGAAATATGATTTTTTAAGTTGTTTTTGATACCATTCTTAATTGAAAATTTGTACCTTTTCTGTGTATTATTTGGACTGATTGGCAATTTTTAAAATTTTTTTACCAATATTTGACTGATCAATTGACCAAACCTTATTTGACTGGTCTAGGTTTAACACAAGGCTGCTCAACCTCTTGCCTGTGGGTCAAATGTGGCGCACAGAACAGAGCCACAGCATCTGGCCCGTGGGGCTCCCCATGGCACAGGAAATTGACATCAAGGAACAGTGGTCATTAATACCACCACCCTCCCCTGCTGCCAAGATCCTACGCCCCCTGCCCCTACAAAGCCAGATAGGGCTGAGCCATCTTCCTTCTCCCTGCACAACTGAACAGGGGCCAGGCCATGTTTCCTTCCCCCTCCACAGCTGAATTGGGATGGGCCATGCCCCCTTCTCCCCTTGGGGCTGGGTTGGGACCAGGTCAAGCACCTTTCCATCCACAGGGCTGGGTTGGGGCGAAGCCATGCCCTCTTCCCCTGGACTGATGAATCAGGACCAAGCTTCCCCTGGACCCTGCTGCACAGCAGGATGGGGCCCCACCGCCCCCACCCCAGGCACCATATTGAGGCCACGGGCTGGATCCAGCCCATGGAGGGACTGGGCACTTGACATCCAGCCTGCTGGGGAAAAAGGTTGAGTACCACTGGTTTAACATACAGATAATGGCATAAAAGAAGGATGCATTCTCCCAACTTTCATTTTTGGCATTGCCATTTACTTAATTATGATAAAAACTATGAATGATTACAACATGGCCATACCATAGTACATTAGAAGATGTGAATTTTTCTGATGACATAACTCTTCTAAGTGACAGCACAACCTACAACAAGCAAAGACTGAGAGATGGTCCAGCATTACACAAGAGAGGAAGTATAAATTAGGTATGAAAAACAAATATGACAACCACCCCCGCAACTTCCGATTTAAACCGAATGTTAGAAGGCAAGCAAAAACAAGAGATGAGTAAAATCAAATACCTTAGCAGTAATGTGCAAATTAATGTGAATACCAAGAGGGAGGTAATACCGCAAACTGAAAAGGTGGCAGCTGCATTCACCAGGTTAAAGATTTGATCATGGAAATTTACAATATAAATATCAAATTATTAATTTTCAAATCAAGTATTATTTCTACCTTAACATACGGATACAAACCTGGAATTCCACCAAGGGAACAGAAATTTATCTAAATAATAAAAATGCAAATGTATCAGGAAAATATTAAGTATTAAATGGAATTAACGTGTAATAAATGTGGAAGCTCATCCAAAAGTTCAATATTTTCTTATTCCCAGAGTCATCCAGACAAGATGGAAATACATGGAATATGTGTTAAGAATGAAGCCAGAGCATCTGCCACAACAGGCATGTCATTGGACAGCTGGAGGAACCCTAACAAGAGCCAACTGAAAGAATGCCTCTGTCAAACAATATTCAGAGAAGGAAAATATATCAGACTTAACAACAAAGAGGATCTTGAAAGAGCAACCCAGGAGACAGTCTAGACTAGTGGAGCCTTATAGCGCTCTAACTGACATTTGACAGCATCAAAAATATTCAGATTCAGACATTAAATGCATTATGTAGCAATAAGTAAATGTGCAGCAATGTGCCTTTGTTAATAACATTATACTTTATTTTTAAACATCTTTAAAAATTAACTGAAGTAGGTCTAAGTGTAAGCTAAGTTGTAGCCATTATGTCATCTATATATAGAGATAAGGTTATAAAATATTAACAGACTGATTGATGCCTTTACCACTGAGGCAAAGATGCACAGCAAACATCTTTAAATAGTTTGATGTGTTTTTTCTGAATAGAGGTCAATGGCAACTGCTAGCTGGTCAGCACCTTAAAATATATGGGTTTAGGTATTCAGTTATATGATGTCATATTAGAAACTCTTTGGCTAAGTACTTAATATGATGTTTCAGTTTTGCATAAACTCTATGTAGGCCTTCTTCAAACTAGGATGAATTTTCCGCTTCAAGAATACTTGGCCATTTTTGTGACAACAGAGAGCAGAACCATAAGGTTTTAAACATCCGTACATATTGTTCACAGACTCCCTGCCACAATTATTCAAAAATCCATCACCAACGCTCTTTACATCCCCAAAGCTAAAACTGGTTATTACCTTCCAGCATATATAAGTATTTGGCCGGTAGGTCAAGTATAACAGTGCTCTCAAATCCTTGTCATCCTAAAGAAGAAAGGCCCTCTCATATAAAGAAATCAAGAAAACCATGAGTATTTTAGGTTAAACCAGGGAAGGGCTGTGGCAGGACCAGGCACTCCTGCCTACTTTAGGCTTATTTGGCTGTGCAACAAGGGGCATGGGGAAATTCTACCTAGCCACCACCATGGGAGTACCTGTGTCACAGCACCCCTGAAAGGGTGCCACTGCACCCTGGAGTGCTGTGGCACCCCAGTTGAGAACCACTGGGTTGCATTTTGGCACCACACTGTCTATTGAACAGTCCTAATTGAACAGTCCTAAAAATATTTTGATGTTTATTTGATCAATAGCTTTCTTTCCTCCTTGCTTCTTTTACTATATAACCTTTATGTATATTTGCCTTTCCAGGCACTGTTTTTCTTCCTCGTGTCAGTCTTTCCCATCTCCTTCCATTCTTCATCTCTCCTTTTTCCTGAAATGCTACCCCCTCTTTCCATTCCCTTCCTCATGGCGAGAACTTTGTCAGCTTGGGTCCCCCCACACAGGTTTTTTTCCCTTTCCTGAACCTATTCAGCCTCCACAAGAGAAGGCTGAGAGGGGATCTGATGGCCATTTACAAACTCACCAGAGGGGACCAGCAGGAACTGGGGGAGGCTCTGTTCCCCCGGGCACCACCCGGGGATACTAGGAATAACATCCACAAATTGTTAGAGAGAAGGTTCAGGCTGGACGTCAGGAGACATTACTTTACAGGTAGGGCTGCCAGACTCCCCGCCAAGTGCAGATGGTGCTCTCTTCTACCTTGGGGGTCTTCAAGAGGAGGCTGGACAGATATTTGGCTGGGGTGATATGACCCTGGCACCCGCTCCTGCCTGGGGCAGGGGTTTGGACCTGATGATCTGTTTGGGTCCCTTCCGACCCTAAGCACTATGATACTATGATACTTTGTCTTTCTCTCTCCCCCAGCACACTATTCTTCCCCATGCCTACTCATCTAACATCTGCTGTCTTTCCCCCATCTTTCTTTCCCATCTATTTACATATTTCGTAATTTTTGAGGGGTCTCCCTTCTATGCTCTGTTTCCTCTTTCCTCTACCTCCCTCATAAAAATCTGATTATTTCCTCCACCCCATTTAAGGCAAGTACCTCTCATATTCTCCTTGAATGTCTTTCCCTCTCTTCTGTCACTATTTGTCAAGTTTTCCCTCTCTCCCACCCATCACACTGCATCCTTCCCCACTGACTGCTGATCAAGTACCTCCCTCTTCAGCAATGTCCCTCTCCCCTAGAACTGTGCTCTTGCCTCCCAGTGCTCCATACCTTCCCTTGCTCAGGTTCTCACCTCTTATCCATCTTTAGCTAACTGCAGGAGTTTGCCAAAAATTTTCAACCCAACAGCATTCTAACTGCCCCACACTAGGCCTTTCACATACCCCCAATAGCTCCTGCTGCTCCATTCACCCCTTTTCAGAAGCTGCCCTGCTGTTCCCTCTCACTGGAGACTCATGCAAGGGATCACAAGATATGAGGCAACTCTTGCCATAAGG
>NW_005842347.1:1059059-1067880 GCF_000455745.1 Alligator sinensis | reverse complement strand
CCTGCTGTGCATCACAATGAATGCGAAGATCAAGTTTTTGCGAACCATAAATCAGCCCCACTTAGTCATGATCCTGATTTAAGAAACATGATGTTGAAAAAATAAAAAGACTGGTTTGACCTCTGTTTTCTGGTAGTTTAGGATGGTTAGGTCACATTCTCAAATTTTTCTTCACAATCATGAGGGCTAGAAACTTCCCTTATTTTTAAATGAGAACTGAGAGTCTCACCTATCTACATGATTTTAGGAACTGAGAAAGAAATAACAGATATTGTGAAACTTGCGGTGAGACTGTAAGAATTGACAAAAACACAAAACTGAGGCACAGAGTTGAAAGGAGTAAGATGAATCGTAACAATCATAACTCTCCACTAGTTGCAGCAACTCAGAGAAGTGAAGATTGTTTTCCCACTGCTGTGCCAACCAAAGCCATGTACAAGAGCAAGGGACATGGGCATTCGAACACATTACCCTGAGGTAAACTAGGCCAGAGATTTACAGCATGTCAGCTGCCCCATAGTAACTGCTGAAATGTATTTACCTGACACTAAATGAAAGCTAACACATGGTAGCTTGCCCTCTTCATGTATCGAGGGGTAAGAGTATACATTTTGGCAGTTACTACAGTATAGCTGATGTGCTATAAATTCCCACACTCATTTACCTTACAGTTATTGGCATGCCCATGCCCCTAGTCAGGCATTTTATAACACATTTGGTTCAGTGAAAGTTTTGTCAGGGTGAAGATCTCTGGTTCACAATGGAATTTTTGGCCAAAAGTGACTGAGAGAGCCAGAATTAGAGTGAGAGTAAGCACTGTATGTACTTTAGAACATCCTAGTAATTAATTCTACATCTCAAATGAGCACCTTAATCACAAACTATAGACTCAATCTCTCTGTAGCTCAGTGAATATATATTTAGTTGTCTGAAGAAGAAAAGATCCAAGAGAGGAATTGGGAGACAGAGACTGATTCTATATCTAAGTGATTAGGACATAGGAAATCTAGGTATGAGTCCTAGATCAAACTCATGGGCCAGGGATGGACATTACACATAAACCAGGTTAAGTGATCAGAAACTGTAACAGAACATAAGTCCAGTGCACATAAACTAGGTGCAAAATGGCTGAAACTGGTTTAAGATAAACATGGTTGAACATAGTATCAGACTTAACTGATTTGGGTCAAACCAGCTTATGCAATGTCTGTTCCAGACCCCTTCCCAGTTTAAGTTAAACCAGAGTCCCCCAGCATCCCAGATGCTATGCACCCAGGGCTGTGCTATCTGCTCCAGAGAACAGGGCTGGCCCCGCCCCTCTGCTCCATAACTAGAGCTCTGGCAGAGACTGCAAGCACAGCAGGGTCTGCCTGGCTTCCCCCTACCTGCACCTTGATGCTCAAGCAGAAATTCCCCCACCTCCCATCTCCCACAGCACAGACCCCATCCCCATGGACCCTAGGCATGTGGTATGCTAGCTAATGCTGAGAGGTGTCTGTGTGTGTGTCTCCAATTTCACTGGGACAGTCAGACAGCATAGTGTCGGCTTAGGGCTTTTTGGAGCTAATCAACAGGTCAGCTGGTAATGTCCCGCAGTTCCTTCCTTGGAAAAAGCTGTTTAAGAACTTGAACTAATGATAGAAGCTTTTGTTTTGTTGATGGGTGTGTTATCCGCCCCCTGCTGCCTCCCTTGCCTCTCAGATTTGCTGCAGACAGTACGAAGAAGCAGGGAGAGGGAGACTGAAAAGCTCAGTATCATCAACAGATGCATACACTGCACACCCCGCCACTTTGCCTCAGAGTGCTAGCCGGGGGTTGGGGTCTGACAACAGTTCTGCCCCTTGAGAAGCGAGTGGGGAAAAGCCTGGGATGCAGGCAGGGTCGGGGTTTATACCCCTCCCTAATCAGACCATCCTGCTGATGCCTGGCCATGCCTCTCCTCAGCTCAGCACTATGGAAGTGAAGGAAAGGCTGCTCTAGGCCCCCCCCCCACAAGCTTCTAGCCTGAGGCACTGCAGGCATGTTCCAGCATTTCCTCAGTCCAGAGGAAAGTGCAGTTCCAAACTGGTTCAACCTAGGCAGTTTAGGCTAACCTGCAAAGATTGAATCAATTCAGGCTCAGGCTTTTTGAATGACTGTCCCTAGCCATGTAGAACGGAGACTTGAACCTCTCTCTCACTCTCTTTCTCTGATTTGCACTGAGATGTTTCAGATTTGTTCTGAAACATATATACAATTTTAAAAATATCCTTGGGATAAGAAAATCCTTTCCTGTCCAGTTCTAGGACATTAGTGAAGAATGGGTGTTCCCCTTCCTTCCCAAAGTGTGTCCCTGGCTTACCCAATGACCCTAGGAGATTTATGCTGTTTACAGGCACATATCCTATATTCACCAGTTCTGTAATACTACAAATGTTTCCTCTACTACAGTGCTCAGTTGCCCACAGAAACAAAATGTAGCCCAACATGTTATAAAATAATTACTTTATCCATTACTGAAATAGAGCCATTTCTGGTGTTGAACAAGGTAGTTATTTAGCAATATAAAGCAAGTCTGCTAAATTTGCTAAGGCAGGAAATGCAAGTCAAAATAAGATGATGTTAATGTGAACAAGGTAAAAAATTGCTATTTACTTTTAAAAATCTTCATGTCAGAAAGTTAGCTTCTGATGATTATTACATATATATGTAACATATATTCCTACTACGTATAGCAGAAAGAGAATTCTCGGATTTAGGGAAGGATGAGTACAATTTTCTTCTTCTCAAATGTTCATGTCACTGTGATGTATATGTATAGTACAGCAACCAGAAAAATCATTACACTGACACTCCCACAGAATTGATTTTCTGTTGCAGTTGTAAGTCTCTTATTAGCAAAAACCCAAGAAGAAAACATACTGTCTTTTAATGAAAGCTGTATGTAACCAATGTCTGTTTTTCCTTTGTCAAAATTTATAAATTTTTCTGAATAATTTTGTCTTTCCAATTGGACTAGTTCTTCACTTGAAAAAGTGAAAAGTTATCAAAAAAGAAATTAATTAGTAATGTATTATAATTCCCTAAAGTTAATATTTTAAACAAAAGTCCTTCTCCCTTCATACACCTCCACTGAATGGCACTGAAGTGCTGTCAGAAAGCCTAGATGTTACTACAAAACCCAGTTGAGGCAATGATATACATGTATGTATGCATTGCATAGCTATCCATAAGTTTACAGAAGAGCAGTATAATCATAACTGCGTTATAAATCTTACAAATAAACAATATATTAAAAAAAAACAAGTTTCTTGAGGCCTGAAATGAGACCTTGTTAAAAATGTCATTCAATACCACTGTATTTTACCATTCTTGTATCTGCAAATACTGACTCGTTATAAGGGACCTACTCAATTTGCAATTTTGTGGAAATTGCAAAATCAGGCATTGTCCACAAATTTGAGCAATGTTCATGAAATCCATGGAAAAAAAAAGTACTAAAAATAAACTGTTGGCTCCCCAGTGGGAGCCAGTGGTCCTCATGGCTGCTATGGCTGTTGCAACCTGCTATGGGAGTAGGAGATGCCGCTGGCATGAAGGGGAGCAGTCAAGATGGCAGTCGCCCCACCCCTTGTTGCTGAGAGGGCTGCCTGTTGTATGGCCACACTCTTTTTCACCAGTCAGTTGTGAGGGCCGGGGCCACATGACAGTCAGCCCTCCAGCCAATTAGTGACAAGTGGTGGAGCTACTGGGGCCCTTGGCCAATCAGAGATGTGGGGAGGGCCTGCCACAAGAAGCCCACAAAATCAGATGCCTGCCTCCTTGATTTGAGTAGGTCCCTACTCATTATCATATATTTTCTTCCAAACAGCATCATTGTGGTTTATATTTATAATGTGCATACCAGCTATGACCACCCAAACCACTCTGGAAACACCAAATTTAGAGGACAGGTACACTTCCTGTCAACTGGAGGCAAAGTTCAGATTTTAAGCTAGCAGGCCGAGCATTTTTCTTTGTAGAACACTGAAGGCATATGATCTACTTATTTCAACATTCAGGTCATTGAGGAAACACTAAACTATTCACTACAGCAATTCTACAGAACATAGTCCATAATAGACCCTCACAAATCAATGCACAGATTTCTGGAAGAAAACTACTTACCACCTTTTGGGCATGTTAAATATTTAGTTTCTTCTCAAAAGAATGGTTACTCATATACTTTGACTCCCTAAACTTTTTACACTGTGAAAAATGGAAGGCTCTATGGTCAACAAGAATACATTGATTGACTTCTTACTGGCAGCTTAGATCTATCTTTAGGGGGGGAAATGGGCATAGGCACTTTCTACTGAAAAATGAATGTATAGGTTTCCAACAATCCTTTGATATGGTACAGTTACTTAATAGTTGTGCCACTTTTCTCTTGGCTTCTACGGCTATGTCTACACAGCCTCTGTGCCCAAACCAGGAGTACCTTGAAGGAGTACATCTCTCAAACTTGCTCGCACTCTGCGAGAAACTAGGCAAGGTATCCTTTTTTAGAGCAGTACATATCCTTTCAGTGTGTTTGTCTTAGACATGATAACTGGCACATGCTCAGGACTACTTCAGAGTAGCTTTATTGCCCAACTTCCTGGTCCACTAGGGATAGGCAAGTGGGGCAGCAGCTCTGAGTTCCATTTGAAAAGGGGCACCAGAATTGTCTCCAGCCCCATGAAGTCCATATTCCAGCAGCAAAAGCAGCCCTACAGTGTTGCTCTTGCAGCAGCAGCTGGGTGTATGGACACTGCACTGCTGCTGTAAGAACAACTGGGGTGGACAGACCATGCTGCAGCTGTGGCAATGATAGTGGCCTCAGCATCAGAAGCCAAGGACTATTTTTGTGTTCCCACGGTAGTTAAGACTCCTGGCCCCCTCCCCTACTATCAGAACCCCACACCTCTCTGGTGTGCAACAGTACCCCCCTGCTCTCCCACAACAACCCTGTTCTCCTGCAGAGTTTACCCAGGGTGCAAACCCTGCTCAGTATGCCTCTGCTTCCTGGATTTGGTAAACTAGGGATGGGAGTGAGTAGCTGGGGTGTGCTTCCCTGCCACACTCACGGTGTCAGCAAGAAGCAATGTACACATCCCTTATATCTCCATTAGGGAAGTTCAGCAAACCAGGTTTCACCTCTCACCTTTTTGTTTAGTGTTTGTATTACAATGTGTAAAAATAATAAAGAGTTTTTTTCAGTCTGGTGAACTGCTCTGTTACAGAAAAAATCTATTCTGGATTAGCTCTAATTTTGCAGTTTTGACATTCATATGATTGTTGTACAAAACACAAATTCAGCTATAACTTTAAGTATAAAGAAACTGTTATAATGCCAAAAGTGTAAGTATTTACTGAAACAGGCATTATTATCTTTGCCTGGACTGGCAAAATGTAGCTCTCAAAGAAATCCCAATTCTTTATAAAGATAATTCTAACCAAAATTCCCCTATGGAAGGATTCTTAACAAAACAAGTTATGCAAAAGTACTGGAAATAGATATAGTTTAGTTTAAAAAAGGATAAGTAAATGGGAAACCTTACATATTCTTATAGAATATTCTTAGTAAAACTCATGTGTAACAGTCAATAAAAGAGAAATATTCTGCAAATGAAAATGCAGAGAATACCATACTAAGAAAACATAAGAATGTATGCTACAGATTTCATAATTATTTAATTTCTAATTATATAGCTATAAGTAGTTTAATTTTAGGAAACAAGTAAGGAAAAGAACTGATATGCTACAGTAGTACTATACCTCCTGATTATCTCTAACCGCAGCTTCCACCTTGACCTTGTTGTCATAGAGATCCACAAGGTTGTCTTTATCATTTAAGTAATAGTTCTGAAAGATCTGATAGTCTTGAGCTAACCAAAAATTTTCTTTTATTGTCTGTTCCAGTGCCACCTAAAGAGAAAGGTTACTAATTACAATCAATGAAAAATGCATACTTAAAACACTATAAAATTTTGGTTACATTTCAGAACTGAACTGGTACACAGAAAATGCCCAGACTAAAATGAGGATACTTTGTGCCCAAAAGCTAATCTAATATCTATCCAAACTATAACACTGGTTCAATAAAAGTGTTCACCAAAAAAACCCTTGCTTTTCACATTAGTTTACTTGGCTCACATACAAATATTCTATTTGGGCCGAGAAAAAAGCCTTTTTCTCAGCATAAGGAGGACAGAGTAAAGATGTTCAAGGGCTTTCTTGTGCAAGAAAAATGGTCCTTCTGCAAGGAGATATACTGGTTACCTATGAGGAAAATCTCCCTGCCCTAACCTGAACTCCTGTATGCTTCTCTTGGGAAAGAGAGAGACCCAGTATTTCAGTCCTCTGCTATCTATCCCTTCAAGTGAGGACAGGAAGGAATGCATTGGCTCTCATTTCACATAGGGGTGAGCTGTCAGGGAGCCCTGTGGGGACTCTGCCCCTTGTCTTCTCCCCACTTCTGCAGGAGTAGAGTCTCTCTGGTTCAACCTGGAGGAGTATAGTGGGAGGCAGGTGTGGGGCTAGAGGTCACCCAGAGCCCCAGGAGGGTCCAATCCCAGGAAAATACCTTCCCCAATGCTGGGAGGGTTCCTGCCATGGAAGTAAAGCCCCCACCTGGTGCAGTCCTCTAGTTCCACCAGAAAGTGTGTAGGGCTGTGGAGGTCATCATTCTCCAGCACCTGCAATGCTCCCTGTGATCTAGCAGGCTGCCATGGAAGAATTGCCCGTTGCTCCCCTGCATGCCTTCCAGTGGAATTGGAGGCACGCAGGGGAAGGAAACACTTGTGCTGTGGCTGCAAGTTTGCCCAGGCTCGGGCAGCATTGCAGTCAGAGTAGATTCCTTGGAATCAGGAATTGGGCTTGGGAAGGCTGTCCCCAAGCTCAGTTTCCAGTCCGTGGGCTTGAAATGTTGCCCCACCAACCAGCTGGATGGCGGGAGTAGGGTTTGCAAGGCCTCAGGGGTGAAGAACCAGGGCCAGGGCGACTATCCCCACCCTGGTGTCACCCACCTGGGTGGCATATGTGGCAATTTAAAATCTGGGGAACTGTCCCCAGCTCTGCTTCTTCGCACTGCATATAAGGAGATTTAAAACGTGGAAGCCTGGACCCCTTTCCAGACAGGAAAGAGGGCCCACTGTCAAGTAACGGGCTCCCCTAAGGGTATGGGTGGCCCAGGAAGAAGTCCTCTAGTGCCACCTGGCTGGAAAATTCACCTGTGTGTCTTTCTCTATCATCTACATTTGTTCAGTACATACAAGGTCGGTGAGGCTGTGGTTTATAAATTCATTTAATGAGATCAGGATTTTACTCAGTATGCTGTAGGTCAGGAGTACTCAACTCCTGCCTGTGGACCAAGTCTGGCCCCCACAACCATGTTATCTGGTCCATGGATCCTGTGGGAAGCTCTACAGGATGTAGTCCTGTGTGCCAGTCTGGGCATGCACGGTAGCACAGGACTCAATCCCAGTATGGGAGGCACAGGTGGGGGCAGCGCGGAGTCCTGGGAGCCCAAACCCATCTGTGCAGGGGTGGCATAGGCCCCTGTACCACCTTTGCTTGTCTGGGACCAAGACCCAGAGCCCTGCACAGCCTTTGTCTGGCCCCTGTATGCTGGGATCAGCTCCTGGGGACACCTACCCCACCACTGGGATCTGACCCTGGCCAGTCAGAGGTGGTGTGGGGCTCCAGCATGTGAGGGTGACATGAGCCCCAATCCAGCCCATAGACTGGCCCCATGCCATTCATCTGGCCCAGGAAGCTAAAAGTATGAGCACCATTATTGTAGGTGAATACTAACAATAAATCATCTCTGGAGGAAACAATAATCACAAGCAGTACAATAGTAACTTGGGAAACAAATATTTTTTTTCTGGGCTATTATATGAGTTCCCCTCAGTCATAAAAATACTATAATATAAATGTCTGTAATTTCTAAAACATCTCACAAATCCTTTACAGCAATAATTTAAACTTTTCAATGATCTCATTATTTACAAAATATATACTATTACTGACACAATTCAAGAACCACATATTTAACATTAAGACATTTTAGTAGTTGTTTTTCCCAAATTGGAGAAAACTGATTTTCCCTCCATGATGTCACTATTGAGAAGGATTCTGGTTATTTGGATGCCTTAATGCACATTCCTTTAGCTTAAAATGTTCATATTGCTTTTAAGTTTTAACAGGACTTCTAATTTCATGGGTTTATAATGTCTGATTTTGCAATAACTACAACATTGCATAATGTATTTTAACTTAGATTCCTCATTTTATACATGCATTGCACATACTCAACCTTTAACTTAGTCTTGGTCTAGGAATTTAATTCATATTTTTTGTAAACAACCCCTGACCAAAATCCAAAAAGAAAATACTACCATTAGAAGTGGCTGAAACTTGGAAATTCTATTTCAAACGAAGTAATGACATTTTTAAATTCCTTATATTTTCCAGATCAGGATAACACCCCCCCCAAACAAACAAACAAACAAACAAACAAACATTTCCCCAGAAATTGAAATGGAAAAGGAAATTTCCAATAAAGCTGTCATTTTGGGATTCCAAAAGTTCAGTTCATATTCCATTCTTAAACACTGTTTAGGAATATACTATGACATGTAATAATATGACAACTATGGACTTCTGTTCCTTTAATGTTTTTTAAATCACAAGAGTCAGTTACTATTTAGAACCAACTGAAACATCTTTTTTTTCCTGTATGTGGCAGGGCACTGTTGGTGCCTGCCACTTTAAGGGCCGAGCCAAGCAGCCAGCAGGTGATTGATTGTGGCAGGCC